>NC_137466.1:213023233-213128233 GCF_964235325.1 Thermobia domestica
TATCTAGGTGACTGGCCATTTAACGATTCATGAAGGTTGGTCAATCAACATATTTTCTGAACGTTCTACTTTCTCCCTACTCTACGGATTTGCAACTGTAAAGCAACTGGAACTAATTTCTAAACGTACATGTTATTTATAAGTTAATATATTTTGAACGTTTATGCATATCTATAAAATAAAAGAAAAGAAATGCCAGGACAAAACGAAGTCAATTCAGTGTTTTGTGAACTTAAATCTAAGAAATACTAGCCTTTTCGGTGTAAATTTGCACGATTTTTTCCCGCTTCGAAAAAAGCTGTGAGAATTTATGTTGGATATTGAAATTGAAGGTATTAAGCATAAAAGTGCAAGAACTTCATGCCTGGTGACCAGTGGCGTATTTAGGAGGAGTTATCGGTATCTAACCCTCCTCCCGAAATAAGTTTGTTAGTTTTTCGCATTCCACGTAAAACAATAATTCCATTTCTAAGAATTTCATTGACTTTCCATTTTCTTATGCTCGTTGTTCAGAGATAATACTGTATTTGTCACATTTTATTCCATGTAAGAACTGCGTTCTTTTTTTCTTTCTTTCGTCCATTAGTTGTTACTTTCTTTCGTTTCTCCTAGCATACTTTCGACAGTTGTTAGTTGTGATTCAAGTCGGCCGTCGTCACAAGCACCAAAACTAAGAGGAATTGATAAGCGAAACTGATGTTCCACACCAACTTGCACACGGATATCAACATAACGGGACTTTAGTTATTATAGCAAAGGAATATTTACATCGTTTAGTTATTAAAAAAAAGGTAAATGTTTGAGTTAAAGAAATGAAGAGGGGGAATAAGTAGCCGGGAAGTTAGGTAGGCCAAGAGGGTGGTTTCTTTTTATTCTATGAATAGAATAAAAGGTTAGATTCACTGCTAAATTTTTGTGTGTATCATATCACATAAGATTCACCAGTCTGCGTACACAGATAAAACAATGTTTTCATTTTTCTAAAATGAAATCAGTTATGTTGAAATGAGATGACAAATATTCAACGTGTATTTGCAGGAGCATCATCTCAGATAGGGGGAGGAGGTAAGATCCTCCACCGATATACGATTTTCAGGTGTTTTCCTAGTATATTAGTAGACAATGGACTAAAATATATTTAATTCTCAAACTGAGGCGGGGTATCGCCCCTGCTTTCCCGGTGTTGTGCATAGTCCCCCCCCCGCCGAAACAAAATCGTAAATACGCCACTGCTGGCGACTGTTACGGTGTTCTGGTAAAATAGTATAAAGAATATGTACAATAAATTAGACGCAACCCCTCAATTTTCTCTGATTAAATTATTTAACAGTATTCTAGGTAAAGTATAGAAAAATAATTAACACTGAAGTCATCAGCAATTAGTAACAATATTAACGATAGTGGGGGGAAATGTCGGCCAGAAGACTTGCATTTAAAGGTTTCATTCCGACATTACTCTGGTAGAATTGAGAAAAAGAAAATTCTAGGAAATTTCAGGATGATTGACTACCTGACACAAACAAACCTGTGACCATTCATTTGCTAATCAAGAACGCTAACAACTTTTCTTCTCAAACCCCAATCGAGACTATTTCAATTCAATTAGTGTTGGCCACAGGATTTCCGTAGTATGAATCATGTGACACTAAAACATAAGCTAAGACTTACAGTCTTACTCATTTGTGGTGGACAAACACCGTGTGCGTGAGTTTTCTCCCGTTTCCTCCCACTTTCTTCATTCCACCATTTCATTCATTACTCATCATCACCGTCTCCTTTAGCCTAACCGGCATAACCGTGGGACGTAAAACTCAAAGATTTCATTTCATTTTTATAATCTTTCTTACTCTGTAAAAATTCTCGTGTCAAAATTGAAAATGTACTTTGTCGTCTCGTACAATTTTCGGAGAAATTCCTTGTCTCCCTTTGAACACTAAACTTTACTTTCTAATATGGAGTCACTAGACCTTATTTGAAAGACTGAAGCCCCTGCCTCTTCCCACATTGCACATCAAAAATACGTTTGATACCTAGATTTTATTTGAAATCCACCGTGCTCGTGGGTTTTCTCGGGGTTCTCCCGTTTCCTCCCACTTTTTTATTCCACCATTTCATTCATCTCTTATCATCACTGTCTCCTTTAGCCTAACCTGCATAACCGTGGGACGTAAAACTTAAAGATTTCATTTTTTTTTTTTTTTTTTTTTTACTTGAAAGCCAAGAACCTGATGGGCCATCGGCAGATCCACAATAATATTTTTAAAAAAATAAATAGATATTTTCAACAAACAGCAGACCGTTCTTTATACAGAAAATGTCAAGATAAGTCTTTTTCGAGCGTTTATGACAGAAGAGCGGAACTCACCCGGCTAAAAATTTGGCATCTTCACAGAGTAAATAATCTTTGGTTATTCTTCTGTTGCTATATAAATAACTTCCTTTTAATTTCTATCATTTTAATATTTTAAAAAAATAATAAAATCATAAAATAGGGCACTATTAAGATTTACATAAGAAAGCGGCAAAGAATACATGAATGGGTTTGAAACAAAGAGATGAAAGAGTTGTATAGACATATTAATTTTAGCTGAGAAAATTGAATCGCTATTATGACTATGGCGTATTTTATACGTTATTTCTCACTTAAAATTACTACGTCTAGTCTATAACTGAAAATCTCACAATTCTACTTCCCTAGTACTTCTTGGTTCCACAGATTGAAGTGTCAAAATCTTATCTCATACTGTCTTCTAATTTTATGGTTATTTTACAAATTGTAAACTAGCTCATGCAGCAAATTTTGCATAGATGATTTTTAGGACTTGTTTAAGTTTATATACTGCTACTGTCAACTACACACTTCGCTGGGTTAAAATTTAAAAAAAAAAAAAAAAAAAAAAAAAAAAAAAAACTAATTTATTCCGTTAGTCAATCACTTTTTACTATTACTAAAGCGCTCTCTGATATATCTGTAATTTTCGATCATTTTTATATGTCTCCCCTCCCCCAAGTTGCAAGGCAGAATTTAGAATTAAATGGCATCGGAAGTATCACTGTTCATCTCAGAGATACCGAAAACTATAGATTCGACACTAATATCAGTCTATTTCGGTCATGTTTATATATCTCCCCATCTACCCCGAGTTGCGAAGACCAAGAAATGTCCTTCTGTTTTAAAATGTCCTGTGAAATGTCCTGAGTTGCAATAACTCATTTGCAATATTTTAATGTTTCATTCTTTATTCGCATCATTTTGAATCACACGCACCAGGCCGGTAGCTAGCCCAAAACTGTAGGGGGGAGGTGGCGATCCAACCATATTATAGTTCATCACCATATTATAGTTCATTTGCAAGCCTACCGTGAAAATTTTAGAAGAGGCAGTAATAATTTAGGGGGCGCCCTCCCCTAGACTCCCCTTGAATACGGGTCTGACATGCACTCTTTTCCTGAATGATGAATTATTGTGTTTTATAATACTCCTCGAAAGATTAGGAAAGCAGAACAATTAACAAAGCATTGTTTTGCAATACGTTGTTTCTACTGAGAAGGGCTTGTTGAGATATTAGTAAGGTAGGAAAAATTTCTACTTAAGAGCCATCATCCAGGCGAAATTAAAATACCGCTAATTTTACAGTAATCATATGTTATCTTCAAATAGATAGAAGGTAATTGAAATGTGGAACAAGAGCGCCCTAGACAATATTATTTTGCGTGAGGTACCGTTATCACAAGTCACCTAATGGCTTTCCGTTTTCAGCCGTTTAGAAACGCGAAAATAAATGCTGATTTTCAAAATGGTTCGAAACCGAGAGCAGATAAGTGAATTGTGATAACGGTATCTCATGTAAAATGATATTGTCTAGGGCGCTCTTGTTCCAAATTTCGATATCTTTTATTTATTTGAAGATATCACATAATTACTGTAAAATTAGCGGTATTTTAATTTCGGCGGTATGAGGCCTCCAAGCAAGGAAAGTAGAAGTTCCTTCGTGCCGGTCTAAATTTTCCCTCATTCCTTAAAATAATCCCACGCTCCGAAAATCGATTTTAAAAATCTTTAGCGCTAGTTGTATACATGAAATTTCATTATACGTTCATAAAAATAAACCACTTTGTCACTTATCAAAACATTTGGAGTTGTGTTGAATTCCTTCAACACTTTCTTTCAGTGTTTTTCTTTTTAACAAAAATGAATGATTAATTTAACGTTAACTTAAATGAATAAGGACTTGCATACTGCGACGCAGTAAACTATCATATACTATTATATGTATATCCTACTTTTCGCTTGTCAGAATCTGGTCACCCTAAACTATTATGACCTGAATCCGAATAGAGAGCATAGTAGTTCATATTAAAGCGCTCACTAGTTTGACTACAACCTAATTGGATTTACAGGGAATAACATAATGTCTGTTGGTGTTCTCGGGGTTTTCCCGTTACCTACTACAATCTAATGCTAGTAAATCTTTTACAATCATTCATTTTGGTTAATCATCATTCCCCTTAACCCTACAGGACATAAACGTGAAAGCAAAAACTGAAAATTTAATTTGATTTTCAGAAATCTGCAAAGCAACATCGAACAAGAATATAGTGAACAAATATATCTGAAAGATAGGCCATGGCCATTGTGGAATCTACCAGGACTCCAAGGGCCCCTACGCCCTCATGTGAAATACTGTGGTCTCATGTGAAATACTGTGGCCTCGTGTGAAATACTGTGGTCTCATGTGAAATAGTGTGGTCTCGTGTGAAATAGTGTAGTCTCGTGTGAAATACTGTGGCCTCGTGTGAAATAGTGTGGTCTCGTGTGAAATACTGTGGCCTCGTGTGAAATACTGTGGTCTCATGTGAAATACTGTGGTCTCATGTGAAATGCTGTGGTCTCGTGAAATACTGTGGTCTCATGTGAAATGCTGTGGTCTCGTGAAATACTGTGGCCTCGTGTGAAATACTGTGGTCTCATTGTGAAACACTATAGTTCCAAAAGTTGCCTCTGTTTTTCCTATCCTTATTAAAATAACGATTACAAGCGATTTTCTTTTAACTTTGAGAGTACATTAAAAAAAACTAATGTATCATTCGTGGGAGAAAAAAAATTAAAAAAGTTTTTGAAAGCATACACCAATCTTTCATTTTAACTCTCTACAGGGTAACAGGAACAAATTGTGTCTAATTCTTATCTGGCAACATTTGGTTTTGAATGTTCGTTTAGAAATAAATACATTTGTTGAAGTCAACTAGATTTATGCGGTTGTGAATCAAGATCAAAAGCACGAACGAAGTAGCTTCTCTTTTTCAATCGTTAAAAAAAATCCTGAGTTATTTTTTAACCTACAGATTAAGCGGATATGCAAACTTATGCAACTCTTACACTCAAAACATATGTGGCGCAGTGGTCCTGTAATCTATTTGTCTTGCGAGATTTTTTTTAAATTTTGGGTTGCTTTTCAGTACCAAAACCATATGAGACGTGGATCTACAGTCTAAGATGCATTCCGAACAACATGAGGGCTCAGTGGTACAGTGCTTACATCTGATGTGTGGGGGTCCCTGGTTCTATCTCCGACCAAGTAAGTTTGTGGTGAAGAACATCGTGTTCATGGATTTTCTCGGGGTACTTTCGCTTCCTTCCACATTCTCATTCCACCAACAGAGATGGAGTGGATCAGTAGGTCATGGGTCAGAGTGGGTCACAGTAGGTAATGGGTCAAGTTTTCATTGACCCATGTCATTTCTGTCCACCAATTATTCCATATTTTGTTCCCCATTTTTAAAAAAATACCGATGTAACTTCCCTGAAAAGCCGCCACTGTCTCAGCTTTAATATCCGTAAAAATATTCGGTGACTTGTGCTCTTGTAAACTTCAGTAGTATGTATAATATGTAGCTTTCTAAAAACATCCGTTTGTTGGTCTATTTTTGTGACAAATGTGTTCTTTTTTTCTTTCTTACTTTTTTTGAAAACGCTCTTTGCTAAACCTTGCAATCTGTTCTCTAATTGTCACTAACATACTTTAACGTCTATTTAATACGACGGGCAAGAAAAAAAAAGTTTTTATAAGTTTTTAACTGTGTTAAGTAGCAACATACAATATTCATTATTACTCAGCTTTTTTTTTTTTTTTAATTTCCCTTTTGACTTCAAAATTGAAATAAAGTCTTGAGTTTATTTCCGCAAGGTTATGACATGTTTGTATACTAATGCAGATAGGTAATTGAAATAATACAAGAATATTGATGGAATTGGAGAAGAAAGAACCCCGAGAAGACTCACACATGCAACGTTATGCATTATAAATTTACGTGGGGTAGGATCGAACTAGGACTTTTTAAGACGTATTGGAAGTGAGCGAAATACCGTGGAGAAATGCATCAGAGATCAGGGATTGAGTAGTTGGCAACACTTGTTTTTCCTCCAGCCGGGGTAGCCTGATCTTCCCGCTGGTCGGCTTTCCCTTAGAGGAGAGGGAAAGGGTAAGGGGGGCCCTCTCACTTCTTCAGCGGTGTTGCACCCAAGAAAGCGGTTGATTCTTTGGCATCGCTCGGAACCGAAGCAAGGTAGGCGGTGTCGTTGCAGCCTTCTCTCGCGAATCCATGCCCTCGACTCGTTCCCCCACTCCTGGGGGTCTCTCTATTGGACGAGAGCCATTTGCGCCACCTGAAGTGGTAATTCTCGTTTGCAAAATAAATTTGCATATTCCCCATTGGTGAATGCAGGTATGTGGTACCTGCTCATCGCTTCAGTTTCTTTGTTAGCGAACGATCATCTCACCGCAAGTTGTACTATTCACATGAACATTAGCACGTGGACTTATCCCAGAATGAGTTAATAAATAATTATCTTTTCCTCTTACTTCATTCATATTATTATTGGTATTGTTGTTTAAAAGGTAAATTCCAGTTTTGTGAACTTACGTTTGAAGAACTTACGTTACGAATTTGTTAAACATATTATTTAGTAGTTCTCTTGCCTTCAGAAGAATAATAATCAGTTGTCTTCCTCATTTCAGTAATTATATGCCACAGACTGCAGTAAACAAATGCTCTCTGCACCTCGAAAATTCATCGGGATAATAATAATAATAATAATAATAATAATAATAATAATAATAATAATAATAATAATAATAATAATAATAATAATAATAATAATAATATAAAAAGAAAGTTCTGTTCAGCGAATCCAGGGTATAGATTCGATGTACAGAATCCAAATTTAGAATCTCCAGGGCGAAACATATGTAGAGCCTACTATACGTAGTTCATAATAGGTATTCATAGGTATCCTGCATGTTTTGTAAATCTTTGATGTTACGCATTGGTTTTAAACTATGTAAAATTTAAAAATAAAGAGTAAATAAGCGTACCAGAAAGTCTTAATATGAACTTCAAGAATATCTAAAGAATCTATGACCACTGAATAATCATAGAATAAAAGGTACCACCTAGGTAATGGAATTTGAGCAATAAAATAATCACAATATATCGTGTCGCGAAATGTTACTATGATTACAGATATATGTTACTTTTTTTTTATGTCTCTGCGATTATCTGTTGTTAGGACGTAACTAAAATTTCCTATTGGTATAATTTCAGGCTACATTTCGTAAAATACCATGTTATCTTCACTGTCCAGGGAAATATTTATACAAAATTTCAGGATTCTGCAATTAACATGTTTTGGATATCTGGAGAACATGATAAATAAATAAGGAAATAAATTAAAGCAATCAAGCCTGTTTTTTCTTTCTTTAGAGTCACATTTTGTAAAAATTTAATCCTTATTCGTAAGTCTAGGGCAGTATTCCGCAACCTTTTGCTCCTTGCGGCACACCATAAATTATTTGTCACTCAATACGTAATGTAATGATAAAATTGACACTGCTAATACAAACATATAATATAACCATTATTTGTATTATTATATTTCATATTATTATTTTATTATTATTATTTTATTACTATTATTATTAAACAGAAATAGACTTCTGAATGTACTAATCATTTATGAACTTTAATTCACTGTAGATGGAGTGTACAAAGTATAAGCAAATACACTTTTCTATTAGACCTACTATTAAAATAAATAATTGTATTTATACTTTACACAGTAATGGAATAAAAATGAAACAAAATTTATTTTTATACAATATAATTATATAAAAAAAAAGTCGCGTCACACCTTTCACCTTCTGCTGGCACCCCGCTGTACCGCGGCTCATTAGTTGCGGATCACTGGTCTAGAGTGTATGAGGAATCGAATATTTATATAAAATTTCAAGATCTTCTATACCTGATAGTCACAGAGATCTGAAAAACGAAAATAAATAAATAAATAAATAAATCTCCGTTTCTGTTTTATCCACTGTATAGGTATTACGATTATTTCTACAAAATTTCAATTTTTTTCCTAATTGTTTAGGTTTAAGGAGATTGGAGAACGAAAAAATAGATTATAAAAAAGTTTAGAACGAAAAAAATAGATTATAAAAAAAGTTTATTTTTATATTATAGGTAGGCCTATAGTTTTTGTTCTATATAGACCAATATTAAAACCGGAAGTTCTAGTGAATTTCAACCACTTTTGCTCTTACGAGAGAATTAGGGATAGAAATGAAATGTATTGTTGGGACGCTTAATCGATTACCGTTCTTTATAGTAATCAGCGTTGAAACCGGAAATGATTGATTTATACCACTTCCGGTTTGGATATAATCTCGACCAGCGAATTCAGTTCCTAATCTTCTGACTTTCTATATATCATGCCCAAAATTGATGACGATCGATCAAGCACGATAATTCTTGAGATTTTATTTGTCTCCCAGACAGACGGACACACGGACCGACAGAGTAAATATATAAAGGTTTTGATTGGTTAGCTAAATTCCGTAAAAAACAATGAGGGGCCACTATTTACGTGGTAGGGTAATAATAATAATAATAATAATAATAATAATAATAATAATAATAATAATAATAATAATAATAATAATAATAATAATAATAATAATAATAAAAGGGACGTATTTACGAAATATTGCGCTCGGCGCAAAGACATATCTCTGCCCGCCTTCCTCGGAATCGTTCGTCGAAATCGCGCCCCCTACATACTCTCAAGCAGCTGCGTCCCTGGGTAAATGCTCCGAATTAACCCCCTTTAGATCCGTCCCTGAATAATAATAATAATAATAATAATAATAATAATAATAATAATAATAATAATAATAATAATAATAATAATAATAATAATAATTTTTGAATACTAGTGCCTAGTGCCTATTACTATCAATATCGACTATACCTTGTGTCGTTTGAAAATCCTGTTCGAAGGTAGGCTCCAGCCCACTTACCCTAACGTAACTTCACGTCGTTGGGTGAATCTTTTGTAGTGAGTAGGGATGCGCACGAGACAAGATTTGTGTCTGTCTCGTCTCGAAAATGTGCTGTAAAAGTGATGTCTCGACTCGAAAAATGTATATTTTTCTATTGGAAGAGCCGTGTCTCGACTCGAATTTTGTCAGGAAAATCTTGTCTCGACTCGTCTCGTGCGCATCCCTAGTAGTGAGCCCCACGAAATTTGGGGTCGGCGGGGGGAGTTAAGGAAGCTTGTATTCGTTGTGATTCTACTGTAAAACCTTACAGTACATGGTGTCGAGCATGTTTACGGAAGCTTATCGTTTTAGCCTTGTAAAGAAGGTACGCATAGATCCTGTTCTCAAGGCAAAGACGTTTACTCTGGGGGATGGAAGGTGGTACTAAACTGTTGTAGTACTGTATATATAAAAAAGGGTATTTTTAAATCGAAATAAGAAAGAACCTTCAACGAGAGGGGCGGGTTCTGTAGGATCAAATACTTAGAAAAAGATTCCGGAAAGATATATATATAAAGAAAAAAATATAAGGACTCCCATCGAATTTTGTAAGTGAAAGAGGTTGGTCGAGATAAGTGTTGATGGCCAAGTGTTGACCAACAGAATCGGTGTTAAAGTTACTCCTTTTAGGTGCATAGGCACTTCCTTTTATTATGAAGTCCATTTTTTTCTCTCTGTCTCACTCTTCCAATAGGATGTTCCACAAGTATTTCGTAGTCTTCTTTGTTATTTTCTATTCTCACTGAACGATAAAAACTAAGCAAAGGGTAGAGCAGATAGACAGATACTCGTCAGGGAAGAAGAACCCAAAAATAAAATTTAAAAGAAAGAGGAAAGAATAGATGACGAATCCCCCCAGCTGAACAAGAGGAAGTGTATATACAGGATGTTGTTCTACGGCATCTTGTAACTTTTTTCTTTTTATTCTTTCATTCCTTCCTTTTTCTTGGTGTCTTCTCGTGTTGTCTTCCTCCTTTTCCCTCGAACATATTTTTGTCCGTCGACAAGAAGCAGTGTTGCCATCTGTAGAAAATTTCATACAAACTTTACTACTTGACATATAATAATCAACGAAATGAAATCTTTGTTGACTTTAACGTCCCACGATTATGCCTCTTAGGCTAAGGGAGATGATGATTAAAGTAAGTGATTGATAAACGGAAGAATTTGTGGAATGAGAAAGTGGGAGGAAACGGGAGTACCCCGAGAAAACCCACGAGCATGATGTTGTCCACCACAAGCTTACTTGGCCGGGAATCGAACCTGGTACCCAACACACCCAGTGGCAGATCTAGAAGGTAAAAATTGGAGGGTCTCCCAAACCCAGTCTATGATAGATATATCATGAGTTTACTATAAGCTTTCTAAACTATACAAATAATAACTTTAATTATTGTTGTTAGCCCTCCAAAATGGGGTGCCTAGGCCCCCCGACCCTGGGCTAGATCCGCCTCTGCAAACATCAGAGGTAAATGCTCTACCACTGAGTCACCGTTACCCTCTACATTAATCAATGACTTAATTCTGAATCAATACCTTTAATTGCGGTTAATATTGTCAAGTTCAACTTCCAATAAGTTAATTAATATTCATAACTAGCAAATGCCTCCAACATGTTACTGTGGTCAATATTTTGTATTGCTCTTTCTGAGTCTTTTATATAGAATTCGTTGCCTGCGTTTGAATGAAATTCGAACAATACAAAGATAAAATACCTATGGGTCTTACAACCCATCTTAAACCCCATTTTGCCGTCTTCGCTTCTAGGTAAAATATTAAGAAAATGCTGAAAGATGTGTTGACTACCATAGCGAAATCGGTAAAAATAACGTCTGGCCATTTTTATTGCAGGAAAATATGAAATTGATCAAAGAATTTTTGGGGAAAAAATTTCAGAAGCCGGAAACCAAGGCTACTAAAGATCTTTCCGAGGCCTTAAAAATATATTTCATCATGTAAAACTATATATGCTTGTGCATCACCGATGATTCACACGGCTTGAAACAATACAAAGCCTGTGAATCACATATGATGCACAGGGCTCTGCGAAGTATGGCGGCTGTGAATCATCAGTGATACACATGGCAGTCAACGTGTTAAGGGATTCCGAGATATGGACATCTTATTTATTTATTTATTTGACAGTCACCAGATACAGCTCAGAGGCCATTTTTTATGCTGGATATCTAACAACAACAACAACAACAATGGAAAGGATTTGGGAAGGTATTAGCCAAGGCCTGTTTAGTAGGTACCATCTCGGCATTTGCCTGGTAGAACTGAGGAAAACCGTGGAAAACCTCTGTCAGGATGGTCGGCATCGGGAATCGAACTCGCAACCTCCCGAATGCGAAGCCAACGCTCTAGCACGTGAAGTACTTTGGTCTCGCTTCTTATTAAAATATTACTAGCATCAATTACCCTCTTCGTTGGGTTAAAATGTTCCCTTAGGCAGTTACTCTTTACTTTTACTCAAACTATCTCAAATCGATAGAAAAAAGGAAAATGTAACGAAAAATCAGAAAATAAGAAGTAATCGATATAAATAAAAATTAAATATTACTAGTAAGCTGAATTTCGATTTAAGCGACATCAGAAGTGTCACTGCTTATCTCAGCGACCCCAAAAATGCATTCCACACTAATGTCGGTCATTTTCCATCATTTAATATATATACTCCCTCTGCCTCCCCTAAGTTGCACCGTCAAAGTGAATTGATAAAAACCACCCAAGGCCTACAAGTCTCCGACCTATTGGGAATTGTAATATTTTATGTGGTGTGTGTGTTTTGTGTGTTACAATTTGTAATGCTCCAGTTCCTGATTTTTTACATTTCAATTCTTATTTTTAATAATTTTATTGAATTTCATAATTTATTTTGATGTGTCGGTATTCATTTACTTTCCAAAATGTTTAAAATATTGGTGTTTACGCTCAAGACATTATTAATATACTAATTAAATAGCTGCTGACTTAAAATGAATCTGCACCTAAGAAAATTTTTATGTAAAATTGGCACAAACGGCATGAATACAAATGCCTAGAGATTTTGGATGTCCGAAGGAAAAAAAGATAAGTAAAGATATACAAATTCAGGTTGATATACACATTGTTAAGAAATATAATTAAAAGAAATTCAAGATATTTTCCGCAATTGAAAATAAATATTTTCTGGGGGTTCGAGATTAAATGGTACCGATATATAGGACGATCAATCTTGAGCTCCGGATTAATACAATTTTAATTTTGTACAAATGATTTTTATAGCTCTTTTTAGTGTGAAACAAATTTTAAATGAGTGTGGACATCTCTGACAACGTTAATCTTACTTTTTACAATATTTTACAGTGTATAACAATTAGTTTAACACGGGCGTTTTCGGACAACATGTCTGTGCCATATTGTTTTATAAACCATAGTGTTTATCAATTTGCTTAAAACAGTTTTATACTTTTTAACAACGTATAGTGTAATAGCTGACATGGCTTAGGGCTGCAGCATTAATTCAACCCATTAGTGGTTTTAAGAAAGAAAGAAAAAAAAATATTTTCTACATATTAGCAGAATAATTTCTGCATATTTCAGAAGGGAAATAATCAACATTACGTTTGAGAAGGAAGCAAGTTTTTACATCCATGTTTTTAAGGCAAAATAAGTATTTGTTGTTCTATAAATAAGTAAATAAAAGGAAGATGCAATCAGTAATTGCAATGATTCTGTAATGCGTAGCTCTTTGGTCTTCCCAGAGTATGATCTCCGGTACTTCTCCTTTAAATATGTAATTAGGAAAATAAATCTACACCAACTAAATTCTAAAGATATACCACATTGACTTGACATCTAGTCTTCCATTCGAAGCGCTGCTATCGGCTGAAAGAATTTCACTCCATTTGGTGTACACGACTGGAAGGCTCTCTCGTTTAGCAACAGCTGAACCCTTATTGGCTCAACGCGAGGGTGTGAGTTTTAGTTCACATTTTCGCCACGGCTCAAGACATTTTGGCAGCACTATAGTAATTTATTCATTTGGGGAGAATAGTGTGTTACAGTCTGCCAATGGGGGATCTAAAAGGTAAAAACTTGGGGGAAAGGCAGCCAGAACCCAGATTATGATAGATATCTCATGAATTTACCAAAAAAAAAAAAAAAAAAAAAACCTTTTGAAAATATATAAATAATAGCTTAAATTATTTTTGTCATTTAAAGAACTAAGTGAGGGGGCTAGGCCCCCAGCCCCTGTCTAGATCCGCCACTGCAGTCTGCAACAAATCCTGCTTTTCCCTATATACCAAACAAATGCATTGTGGTTATTGCATCTTATGAACAAAATGTATTTATTATAGGTAATATGTTTATTGTTCTCCATCTTAAAGTTGAAGGCATGTTTCGTTTGCCAACTTCTGTTGAGTAGTCATGATGGTATGATTTCCTGGTACAGCAAGCTGCAAATAAGTAGGTATTTATAGAATTGTACATATGCAAGAAAGAAGTATAAATATAAATACAAGAAAGAAATATAAATAAAGTTCTAATAATAAATATGCAGCAAGTGTACAGTTAATATAGCTAGTCTATGCTTTATTAGATAAGAATTATAATAGAGTAGAACTCCTTGTGGCTAAGCGGCTTGCATTCCCTGCTGCGCTGGTCTAGTGGCTAGCACGTGCGCCTTTGGCGACGAGGTCCCGGGTTCGATTCCCGGTGGAAGTTTGTGGATTTTAACTGTCTTCGATGTTTTTGTGTTCGTGTCCCTGTCGTTTAAAGTGATTGGAGAAGTAAGTTAAACGAGTAAAGCAAGTAAAATTAGTAATTAGTAGTTCAAGTAAGTTACTGAGATACGTTCGAAGAGTCAGTTAACTTTTATTAAAAAAGTGGCTAGCACGTCCACCTTTGGTGTACGGGGTCCCGGGTTCAATTATTTGGAATTTTAACTGTCCTAGATATGTATGTGTTCGTGCGTCCCTGTCGGTATAGGTTAAAGAAACTTAGGTATGATCGGTTAATTTAAAAATAAAAACAGAAAAAAAAAAACAGTTTACGCGCCTTTGGCGTAGGGACCCGGGTTCGATTTCCGGCGGGAGCTCATGTGGTTCGGATCCCACGTTAAGCTGTAGGTTCATGTCTCATATAGTTTCGCTCCTGAAAGGAACGCTAAACTAAAATCAAATCAAATCTGAAATAAATGAGATGTAAGTTGCAAACAATTGCAACTAGGCAAGTATATTAATTACATAATAATTTAATTGATTTAAGCAAAATATCAAATCGCAACATAAGAATTCATCTGTAACGCCTATAGAAGAGGAAATCAGCTATTTTTCAGAATATTATATATAATAAATAACCAACAAACAAACATAACTTAATAAAAATAAAATATAATCATATAAAATGTAAACATAAGTAACAACTAAGATGCTTGCTTATACATTTGTCATCCGGGATATTTTTTCTTAGCTTCCTCGGTGATTCATGAACCAACGGAACTGCATGTTTGGAGACATTTCTTTTCGACTCATTTTCTATTTTGCACAATATGAACTATTGAATAGTGACCTGACGATATATTGTATGTATGCTCTGTGTAAATTTTGTTCTCTTGTGTTTAAACGGAATGGTGTACAATACACTTATAATATGTTATTGTTGTTTATTCTATTGGACATGTGTTATCATAATTTCTTATGTATACCTATAGTGGAACAAAATTAATGTCTCGATACCAGCTTATCGTCGATAGAGCTTTTCGTGTAACGGAACTGGAAATTTTGGTGCCTTCTTTTGTTCTAGAGTCATTGGATCTAGGAGCGATCCGGCAGTATTTGTCGCCTAGCCTGGCGTGTTTTCTCTTTCACTGCTAGCTTCTCACTTTATAGTATATTTACAACGAAAGGGAGTGCACGTGCACCTTTGCACCTCCCTAAATCCGGCCTTGAGAACATCCATACGTATGATTTATGTGTCAATTTACGTGTTCTGTAATAAATAAATAAATAAATTGACGTACACCTTCGGTTACATCTGGCAACACTGTGCGGTTCCTAGTGTACTTCAATCGTTGCTTCCTAGTTTAAAAATATATGCATGAACAAGGCTTCATTTTGGTATAACCATGAATTGTGTATCGCTTCCGGTTCAAAAGTTCTACTATTCCAAACTTTGGGTTGCATTGTATATTGGACACCCTGTAGTTTGTCTTGATTTAAGCAATTAGATTTAATCTCAACTGTATTATTTTGTTCAGCGCGATCAGATCTATCGTTATCTTATCTTCGGTCATTTTTTTCTGTTAAGAATATTATTGGAGTAAATATGGCCACTGACGCAAATCCCGGGGGGTTAAGGGGGACATCTACCCTCCAATCTTGGAACTGGGGGACTGTCGATTTGATAGTATTTTTTGGAGAGAAATGTGATGATTTTTGTCCGATTGCCACAAAAGAAAGTGAGATAAAATTGATGTCCCCTCAGAATAAGCCTCAAATCTGGCCGCCTCCCAATGATGAAGACAACTCTGCTCCCCTGATTCTCCACAGCATTGTTTTTCAACTTCATAAATATTTTGAATATCACTAAAAAGAAAAAATATATATATGGGAACGGTCTTACCCGTCCCCCCCCCCCCCCCCCAATGTTGAAGAGAGATTTGTGCCGCTGAATATGGAAAAGAGTGTGGCAAGAGAGGTGCCGAGATTAGTGTTACCTATGAGACGAGACGAGACGAGAAATGTAATACGTCTCGTGGTGTCAACGTTAATTTACACAAGCGTTAGTTCTTAAATACTACTTTAACGTCACATAATGTATAGTATGAAAACTATAAATTGATAAAGTGATTTGCACCTACACAATGAAGAGCATTTACCAACGTTTAAAAATACGCAACTCATTACATAAAATATATTCCAATTACAATCATAAATATGGTTTAAATGTTGTTATACCACACCTTTCGTGGATCTATTGTGACGCGGAAGATTTCTGACAATTTCTGGATGAAATTAAGGTTTAAAAAAATCAGGCCATAAATTTTGTACGTTCAGTGACAAAATGTTATTTCCTTTTTATGAAATTAATTTCGTAAATAACTTCAGGATGGAAGGACAATTTAAGTACAGTTTCCAGTAAATTAAAAAGAATAGAATTTTCTGTACGTTGTAGCTATACCACCGTTGTACGTTGCATCTACACCACTATTATTCTCAAAATAAATTTTACCAAACGGAAAGAATTTTTGTCACTGACTGTATATAAATTTACGAAATGAGAAAACCTTTTTCAAGAGTTCAGACGAGACGATACTTGTATAAAATATACAAGATGAGACAAGAAAACCTTATTTGTTCGTCTCGTCTCGTCTCGTCTCGTATTGTCGAAAACGCTAACTGAGAGATACTTTGGAGCTGCTCCCACTGAGATTGTCAATAAATTGTAAGGCAACAGAAACAAAAGTTCCCGTACACAAAAGTATGCGATTCCCGATGGCAGGTCATATGGTTCAGCTTTCATGTTAATCAGTAGGTCTAATCTTATATAGCCTCACTGCTGAAAGAGACATTAAACTCAAAATCAACTCAATTCTTGAAATGCGAGAGAGAGAGAGAAAGAAGGCCAGAAATGATCATTAACCCTAGAAAGACCAGGGGAGGACGTCAATTTTGCTCGCGAGTTCTCTTCTATTTAGTTTACTATATGAGTTAATATGTATTCAAGATTTTTTTTACTGTTTTCTTTTGATGAAAGGTTCATTTTCGCTTTTTTTCAACTGGAATATACTGCACTGATTTTTTTTTTTTTTGCAAAAAAATAATATTGTGCTGACCGATTTGACCCACCCTCTTCCCTTTTGGTCATAGGTGCTACCCACCTTTGTTTTTCTGAAAATTCCTTTCATTTGTTTTTTTATATCTAAAACGCATTATTTTTTTTAATGTTACTTTTCTCCTTTATAAAAACACTTAGGCTTTCATAGAACTTGTCGAGTGTTAGTTATAATACTGATTTTCTGCATAGTATTATAAGAAATTTGATATAATGTATATATAAACAGTCAGTTTTACGCACTGTATGTTAGTTAGTTGGTTAGTTTTTTTTTTTCAAATAAAAGCACAATTCCTTGAAAAGTTTCTTTTTTGAAATTTAGTTCAACACGTTAACTCAAATTGAACTCTACTCTGAAAGCTACTTAAAACTAGGGATGACCACATCCGGAAAAAGAGTTTTCCGATTTCCGGAAATCACATTTTCCGTTTTCCGTTTTTCCGGAAAATTTTCCGTCTTCCGTTTTTCCGGAAAATTTTCCGCCTTCCGTTTTCAATTTTCTGGTTTCCGGAAAAAATATTTTCCGTTTTTCCCGAAAATGTGGCCATCCCTACTTAAAACCAGTGTGGGCCCTCTCCCCAACCACTTGGTTCTCCACACAGCAGATGCGAGCACGGACTTTCTAGTGTTCATACCAACGAAATCATAAAACTTTACTCCAAAACTTCGGTGTTACATTATATTCAGCAAAATATGGTAAAATGCTGTAGTTCAACCATCTAGCTGTAGTTGTCTGGGAGAGGGGACAAATGAAATTATATTTCATTATCATGAATATCAAATGAAAAGAAAAGAACGTATGTATGTATTCCATCTAGTTACGCGCAAACAAACAATACGGATGGACTTCATGAAAATAAATGTACGGTAATTTAAAATGTTAATAACTTAATTCTATTCTCGTACCAGGAACACATAACAGGGAAGAGTTAGCAACCTTGATCTACATATGTATACGTAAAGAGGAAGTGAAGATCTTGGGAACCGAGGGGGAGAACGTGAAATGAAACAAACATATTTCAGAAGATGCTATGAAACAGGAAATAAAAAAGGGAAGCCACTACTTTTTTTTTTCGGTAGACTGGAAGACAAGAAGACACCTTGAAGTACTCTCAACAAACGAAGAACAAAAAAACATGAAACCCCAGATAGATAGACAGACAGAACGCATAAGGAAGCATGAGGCGAACAGGTAACTTACAAAATGAATAACCAGAACTTTAAAAGGACCAACAACAAGAGAGTGAAGGAAGGCATAAATAGATAAAGAAAGAAGGGGTAAGAAAAATTGATGAAACCATTTAGAACAGATGTGAGAGCAGACACCCAAAAGGTGGCTCCTGAAAAAGGACAAGGTGTAAAAGAACAGACAAAAAAATCGAACGAGGAAGCGGAAGCCAGTCATATATTCAGATGAACAGGTAGCCTTTTACAAGAAGAGAAATGGTCAAGAATTTTATGCCCTTCGAAGGACGGTTGAATTGGGCAAACAGGAAGACAAGAGTACGGTAACGGACAAACAAACCCCTGTCTGTGTTCCGCATTCTCCATACGTACAGAATATTGAAGAAATACTTACACCTGATAATGTATATATGCGTTATGCATCATTCTTTTCAATCTCCGAAACCAAGAACTGTAACAATTTCTCAAAATGGACAATGACCAACCGCCATGTGGAGAGATTGTGTTCTATTTCCTCTTGTGTGTCCAATGAAAGATGGACAGCGTCTTATATATATATATATATATATATATATATATATATATATATATATATATATATATATATATATATATATATATATATATATATATATATATATATATATATATATATATATTAATAATAAGATTTATTTCAACAGGATAAAGCGCTTCCTGGTTTCCGTGGAGGAATCCGGTTTTGGGTATAGATACCGCGGTCGGTACGCTATCAAAGGGTAGACGTTAATGGAACAAAAAGACCCAACAGACAGGCAAATACCTTTTAGAATATTCAGAAAATAAAGCATGGTTCTTCCCTTTCAATTTCATAAAACTAACGAATATTCTTATATTGAAGCAACTACCAATATTATACCACCCTACTTATTAATAATTGAATAAGTATCGCTACCTGTTCATGGCATTTCACATGCTCATGTTCCAGTATTGGATATGAGTATTTAAATATATTATTTCAAGAGGATTTTCTACTTTCACCTAACAATATAATTCCAAACGTTTTATACTTGTCGGATCATATTGTGAAAGGAACGCAGTGGCGGGGATAACGGGAACAGTAGTCCTCGCGGACGATGAAATTGAGACTTACAAAGAGTAATGTACGTACTATTTACATACGAAATTACAAACTACAGTAGTAATTTTCCAAAATAATAATACTTTATAAATAATTACCACAATAGCTGCATGATCTAATTAATAATTGAATTGCACAAAATGTTAACTGTTGTACGACTAACCTGAATATTGTTAAGTACATGTTAAGATGGGAACCTAATATATTCATTTAGAATATTTATTTATTATTTTGTCAGAAACAATAGCTATAAGCGTATTTTTGTATAATTCTTTTGGTCTTTCAAGGCAGTGTTTTTGTGCTGGGTCTGATAGTCGCATGGCTTGTAAGAAATGAATTATAGCTATAAATACTGAAACGAATAATACGGCTCAAAAGCACTGCATAGCAGGAGGTCCATATCACGCTTATCATTACAAAATTATGGCACACCAGGCTCGCCCATAACAGGCCCGTATCCAGAGGGGTCTAACGGGGGCCGGCCCCCCTAAATTTTCTACGGACCCCCTAAAATTTTCACGTCAGGCTTGCAAATGAACTATAATATGGTGATGAACTACAATATGGTTGGATCGGGCCCTAACTTCGGCCGGGCCCCCCTACATTTTTGGGCTGGCTACCGGCCTGGCCCATAAGAGAGGACAATCCCGTCAAATGTCAAGATGCCTGGGTTTTTAAAGAGCTCATCAGAAATATTTTTCAACTTTTTTTTTTTAAAAAGTTTGAAATTTCCACTAGACCGTTTGCTGTGACTGGTCACATGTTCGATTAACTTTGCCAGCGATAGTTTTTCACAGAAAAAGCTGTCGAACAAATATTTCATTTGATGTAATTTGGTTTAGTCAATGAAGATATAAACCTATAAAACAAATTATGTATATGTCATGAGAAAGCATTCAATATCGTATTGTAGGCATTTGGGTACCTTATTTTATTCAAAAGTGAAGTGAAAATTTTAGATTGCGTTAACGCAGTCTTTGTCAACCTATTTTATATCATAACCCCTCTCTCCACTTATAGACTATACAATATGCACCACATTTACAGAGACTTTAGTTTGTTTCTAAAATGATTATCAGAGTCAAAAACTATCAACATCTACCGATAAACTATTATACAATGATGCCAGTATGAAGTATAAGGAACATTGTGTACGTAATTGATAGTCTGGGTGTTACACATGTTAGTAACGTATGACTGTGGGTAAGGCGAGAAGGTACACGAAAATTGAGAACAGAAACCAACAACTCGGAATCAATTTTTCCATTGATAATTTCATGGAGATGCAACAAGTCTGCCACCATGGGTCGAGTAAGTAGAGTATGTATATTAAGTTTGTTTAGGAGCTGTGTTTTATTGAGACTACGCACTGAAGGAACTCTTTGTATGACAATGGGAAGAAAAAAGTTAGGAATAAAATCAAAATAGGATAAGTTTGAAGCACAGGCTATATTCCATATCGGTGAGCAATATTCAATTTTAAGAGATACTGAAACTCTTTGAAGAAAATACTGACTGATTTGAGATCGCGAATTTCAATAAATCTGTAAAGAATTGACACACAATTATAGTCATACATCTTGCGAATAAAATCAGAAAAATAAACACACTGCTGAACAAGACGTACGCTCCTAACCTAACCTAACCTAACCTGTCTGATGAGGATCTTGGCTAGAAGATCGAAACGTCACGTGTAAATGTGTTTTTATATTAAATAAGTGCAGTCTTGTTCAGCAGTGTGTTCATTTTTATGTGAAGAGTGCTCAGAATTTTCATAGCACTCTTGACGGTAACAGTGATGTGATCAGCGAGTGTAAGTTAATGAAAGAGTTTATAATAAGATCTATTTGAGAATAAGTATGATAACAAACATTTATCCATCAAAATAATCTTTGAATATATTTTCCATATTAACCAGCTTGAGTTAGTTTTTGACTAAAATTTGATTAAACTAGTTGAATCTTTTTTTTTTTAAATACACTTTTCCGCTGCTGCATTCTAATGCTACTAGGGACATGAACTTTTCATTTCAACGATAGCTACAAAAAGTTAAAAAAAGCAAAATATATCTGACAAATACATATGTCTAGAAACATTTATGGATAGTTTTGTGTAATATTTGAATCACGAAATAAGCGAATATTGACAATTTGTTAGAATTTTACTTCATACAAGAATAAAATTGCGAAACATCATTATTCTGTTAAAAGTCTAGTGTCTCAAGAGTTAGAGAAAGTTGAATTCGAACTGTTAAATATTGAGTGTTAGTGACAAAGACAAATTAAGAGGTCCCATCACGGCGAAATTAAAATATCGCTAATTTTACAGTAATTATGTGATATCTTCAAATAGATAAAATAGAATAAAAAAATGGAACAAGAGCTCGCTAGATAATATTATTTTACATGAAACACTGTTATAAAGATTCACTTATCTGCTTGCTTTCGATTTTCAGCCATTTAGAAAACTAAAACTAATTAAATGGCTGCAAACAGAAAGCTACTAGGTGACTCGTGATAACGGTAGCTTATGCAAAATAATATTGTCTAGCGCGCTCTTGTTCCACGTTTCGATTATCTTTTATCTATTTGAACATAACAAATAATTACTGTAAAATTAGTGGTATTTTAATTTCGCAGTGATTAGGCTTCTTGTACAGCTAAGTTAGTGCTGCAAAAACTGGATATTCTTATCGGAACAGACCCTTATACAGAAATATTTCGATTGGTGGATGATACATTCAATTCCTAGTTCATTGTGCAAAGCAACTCCAACAACAGAAATGCTCAATCGACTGAAAAATGTACCGGTATGGAGGATGGAGGGAATCCCACCTTAAGAGTTAATGAAAGCATACAGGTATGTTTTTTTTTCTAAAAAGACATTGTGAGGGCATTGTTTAAAAAAAATGAATCTTGTGAAAAATCTGCGTGCACTTGCGTTCAATAGAAACAGTTTGTTGGTTACGCTACTCTAACTAATTCTATTACCTATGGTTGGAACCCGAAGGTTCAATACCGCGTTCACAAAAGCTCTCCACTGACTTCTGTTCTTAGCTAAATGGATCTAGTTTCTACTTTGTATTCCCATTTCTGCGAGACCCATCTTAATATTGTCCTCCCGTCTGTGCCTAGATCTTCTTAATGAGCATTTTCCGATTGGATTTCTAGTTAAGACTTTGAAAGCGTTCCTACTTTTTTTCCGTTCTGGCTACATGACCTGCTCACGTAAGCCTCCTAGATTTGATGACCCTAATAATGTTTGGTAAATAGTATAAATTATGTAGTTTCTCGTTATGAAGTTTCCGCCATTCCCCATCCCAAGCGGCACACCGACGTCGAAAAGACGTGGTTTTTTTGGTGTAAAACACCGTAAAATACACCGAACATGACGTGATTTACACGTCTTTTCCCACGTGGAAATGTCCGGGAATATGACGTGATTTTTATGACGTCTTTTACACGTCATAGAATATGACGTGATTTTTATGACGTCTTTTACACGTCATAGAAATGACGTGTAAATCACGTCTTTTTTACGTGATTTCCACGTGTAAATCACGTCTTTTTCACACCTTCATGTGAATTGGAAGGGGGGCGTTCTCGAAATGAGGCGGCGAGAAGCAAAGGGGTGTAAGCGATATTTGCAATAAAGTATGGATGTCTCAAAAATGGATTCTGCACAGCTAAATATACAAACTGGATGGTGAAGCTCGTCGCAGAATCCATTTTAGAGACATACATACTCTATTGAAAATGTCACTTACACCCCTTTGCTTCTCGCTACCTCAAATGTCATGGAAGTCTGACAGGATTGTTCAGTTCCAAATGTCAAAACCATTAGAAATTGATGTGCATCCGCAGTTTTGATATTAGGAATTTCAATCCATGTACTACGTCGATTATTCGCCACACTTTTGAGGCTATTTACCAGCCCCTATTCAACCGTTTTGCACCAAAGTTAGGGGTTAGGCTACTAGGGCTACCTACTTCTGGCCCTGTAAATTTTGAAATAGATCGGTTGAATAGTGGTTGAAACAAATAACCCTGAAACTGTGTCGAATAATCGAGATCCTACTATACATAGATTGAGATTCCTAATGTCAACACTGGATACACATCAATTTATGATTATTTGGACATATGAAACTGAATAATAATAATAATAATAATAATAATAATAATAATAATAATAATAATAATAATAATATCTACTCCAAAACACACAGCTTACAACACATTTTTTTAAAAAATGATAAAAAAGAAAAAAAATCATACTTTTTCTATTTTCTTAACTGCGTTTTTTTTTCTTGACAGTTCTGAACTGATCTCTGGCCGCAACACTTTTCTTGGGTAAAAAAAAAGTCTACGAATAACAACTGGACAACGATTATTATAAGTAAAAACAATAATGAAAATAAATTTATCCTTGTGGCTGCTGCTTGATTTTTCACCATTGTATTGTAATTTGCATAATAATTTACAAGCTCTTATACCAGATAAGTAAGACCACTGGGTTATTGTAATAAATAACAGATCAGGATAGACCCTAAGAACCCTAGATCTTGCCACAGCGAAATACATCACCACCCTCTCTCGGAAGCACACATTGGGGAACGTCAAAGTATTGTGGTCTATTTGATTGGTCTGTACCAAGAATTTGGAAATTTCGCTTCTCCGAATGTTCGTATTATCTATGGATTGGGGATTTCCATATCCAATTAACCACCTCTAGTGTTGTTGATTTATATTTTTTTAGTATTTGGATACTAGCCTATTGAAGAGTATATATTCGCCTTAATGTGTGGTATATTTATCTACACATTAAGAAACGAATATACAATAGCTGTCGAGGAATAATTATATACCTAATGCAACAGGAAAGAAACGGCAGCGCTTGCTCCACGAAAGGATAAATTTAAAGCCATACATTAAAAAGAAAACCGAGACGCATTGAATCGACTTGAAAAACATAAAAAAAAGCCCTCGAATGTAAGACTCACCCTTGGCGAAAAAAAAAGCCCTACATAACTTTTAAGAATGAGAAAAGACGAATAAACATGGTAAAAACAAAGAATGAAATGGAAAAATAAAGGAACATTGTACTTACAGTCTTAAGAAAATGAAATGAAATGAAATCTTTGAGTTTTACGTCCCACGCTTATACCGGTTAGGCTAAAGGAGACGGTGATAATGAGAAATGAATGAAATGGTGGAATGAAGAAAGTGGGAGGAAACGGGAGAACCCCGAGAAAACCCACGCACACGGTGTTTGTCCACTACGTGGACAAAGTTCACTTGGCGGGGGCTGGGATCGAACCCGGAACTCCAAGCACCAGAGGTGAACGCTCTACTACTGAGCAACCGCGGCCCTTAGTACTAAGAAGAATCCACTCATTTCGTCACTGGAATTTATTCATGTGTATTTACTAGTACCTTCTTCTTAATGAAATTACGGTACAACACGTGCTTCCATAAATTTTATAGCTATCCATTATTATGCTAGTATGCGCACACATACACACAAACACAACCACCCACATCCAACACACACTCACATACACAAGAACAATGGGTTTTATTGACAGTACAAAATTTAGGACTAAACTTTTATAACTCCAATTTAAGACACCTTTATTTTGGAGGTGAAAAATCGAAAAAGAAAGTACATCTTAAAATTAATTAACCTCTGAGGGATGAAAGCGAAAACACATAACCATTAATTTGAATTCTACATTTATTAGTTATATGTACAATGTGCACGTTTTGTCGTATAAAATAATATTCATGCTATTTGTAATGCAACAAGAAACACTGATTGTCTTTATTATTTGTAATACAAACAAGAAATATGTAGACAATGCAAATCTGTTGGTTATAATCTAAAACTTACAGAGATCTTTTAATAATATAAAATAAAAAGAATCAAATTTTTCTATAAATTTCGTATGAAGGAAAACACCTTTCATAGTTATTGAAAGTACAGAAATGCAGCATCATATCAAAAAAGCCTCACGTGCTTAAGTAGGTTAAAAATGGGGACTGCGGTAAGTATCCCACTTATTATCCCATCTATTATACCAGTAGCAGTTTCTTCCATCTTTTAGTTTTCGAAAGAGATGCCTTTACATTGATTTCCAACAAAGCGAGGAGGAACAGGTCAACATGTTTCAAGCATGCCGAATCCTTTTCATCCTCAAACAACAAGGCAGATGGAAGTGAATATCTTTCTACTAACATTTTGAAGATTTGTGGCATTTGTTCATTTGAAGATCTTTATTTTTACTCACGAATGATAAGTGTCTTTAAGGCTAGTTTGCACAACGTGAACTTTGCTCTTTTTTCCGCGGGAGTTAAATTCCATCGCCAGCTCTTTGGAAACCAAGCATCAGAGAAAGGTCCCTTTTCCTCCCAACGATGACAGATAGGAACACTGAAACAGAAAAAAAAATCATGAACAATCATAGTGCAAATTTTCAGGTGGGGAGAAAATTTTAAAAAATAATTACAATACGTCATGTGTAACTACAATCAATACGCAATAAAACGATTAGTTACTGCACTCGCTTGCATGAAGTCCCACTTTTAACGGCCTTCCAAACAGCGAAATTAAACTACCATTAATTTTAGTTATTCTGTAATAGCTTAACTTTTGATTTTATTGCAGCTGTTAACTCTGATTGTTCAGGAGGATCAAACAAGTTGGGGGATATAAGACTTTGTATATACAGATACATGACAAATAATTCTGAAACACTCATAGAAGGCTACATTACGTATGTGCTCACAATATAAAATGCCACTCCAAGACCAACTTTAGTATGTGAGCTAAAAGTGACGATCAAGTATATTGATACGATATTGATACAAACAAAATGGTGTATAACTTATGTATTCCGAAAAGTAAAAAAATTGTGAGCACACGCCCCCTCACTTGTTACTGGAGTATTTTTAAAAAATAAGACTTCTAGAACCAGAATTCTGTCACAAGTAGTAGAGTGAAAATCGTCACATTATTTGTTCTGAGCAGGGTTAGAAGTTGCGGCAGTTATTATTATTATTATTATTATTATTATTATTATTATTATTATTATTATTATTATTATTATTATTATTATTATTATTATTATTATTATTATTATTAATAATAATAATAATAATAATAATAATAATAATAATAATAATAATAATAATAAAACTTCTCTTTGGTGAAAATTATATTTTACCCCTCTGTTGAGAAAAATATTTTCGGGAGGAGTACTTTTATCCATTCAAAAAAAAAGCGCGAACACTATAACATGTGATACATTCCATATTAAAGCTTTACTTATATATAAATACTCAAGTCAAATAAAATAATTGCTGAAGGAATAAAAATTAATAAACAGGGAGACCTTTAAAAATCTAAAATAATAAATAAATAAATAAATAGAGTGTATCTGAAGAAGACAAGGGTAGTTGCTGAAACAGTTACATTTAAATAAAATTGGCGCAGCTGTGGCTCGGTGATAGAGCGTTCACCTCTGGTGCTTGGGGCCAATGATTCGATCCCAGCTCACTTCAAGCGGCTTTTCTTGGAGTTCTCCAATTTTTTCCCACATTCTTCATTCCACCATTTAATTCACTTCTCATCATCACCGACTCCCTTAGCCTCAGTGCCTGATCGTGGAACGTTAAATTGAATATTTCATTTATATAAAAGTATTGCCTTGTTCAACAATTATTTTATTTTAGTTAAGTACTAATAAAATATTACTACTTTCTTTCTTTTCTTCTTACTCGGCATTTTCTTACATGGGTATTATAAAATAACATGTCAAAAACTCACCTGTCGCAACTTTGGTATGTATGTCATCCTCCAAAGTGATATTTCTAGAGCAGCTCGACGAGCAGAAAGGGGTCAGGTGGTCTGCTGTTGATCAATTCATCATTTGCAGGAGCATTGGCCACACGCTCTGGAAAGTGGGAGTACATACAAGGCTTATTTTGGCAAATAACATGTATTTACACCTAGGCTTATTACAACGACTAAATACATTTAACATGAAATGAAGCAGTTTAATTTTATGTAAACAGTAAACTGGGTTTTTACTACATTTTGTATCAAAAAAAAAAAAAAAAACAGCTTATAGAAAGAAAAATGAGTTGGCAGGAAAATATCAGCCATAAATTTCACATGCTTTCTGTTCTGGATATTTTCAGCGTAAAGGAAGGTGTGAAGAAGAGTCCGAAATCGTCCCAACCTCGATGCAGGAATGGCCACTTCTTAAATGGAAAGATACGCAAAATAAATATTGACAAACTTGTGGACAGATAGATTTTATGAATTATTGTCTGCCCGTTGTTAACAAGAAGCAGGGATCGGAAAATCTTTGAGTTTTACGTCCCACGATTATGCCGATTAGGCTAAAGGAGACGGTGATGATGAGTAATGGATGAAATGGTGGAATGAAGAAAGTGGGAGGGAACGGGAGAACCCCGAGAAAACACACGCACACGGTGTTTGTCCACCACAAAGTTCACTTGGCGGGGGCTGGGATCGAACCAGGGACCCCAAGCACCAGAGGTGAACGCTCTACTACTGAGCAACCGCGGCCCCATAAGAAGCAGGGATCGGTTTTGAGAACGGAGTGAGAGCGTAAAATATCGCATCTTGAACACAAAGAACACAAATGACTACCTGCGTTTTCGAACGCGGACATTTTCTGACCAAAAACACCAAGGCAAGTAAGTTCTTGCTATGTATTGCTTCATTTAAATTCTGCAACGTGAAAAAAAAAGTTTTTATCTTACATTTATAATACAAGCTTGAAAAAATCAAGAGCTCCAATTCTGGGGTAGGTTTTATTTTTTAAAAAAAATAAAAAAATATCCTACTCTGGAAGGGGCAGTCGTCACCTCTGGATCCGCCCCTGTTGTGTACACACCTTCCTTTTGGTGGCAGCAGATATGTAAGCCCCGAAGCAATGAGGTATGTTTTTTTTTTTTTTTTTTTTTACTGATGGGGCTGCAGTGCCTCAGTGGTAGAGCGTTCACTTCTAGTGCGTGGGGTCCCTGGTTTGATCCCAGCTCGTGCCAAGTGGGCTTTGTGGTGGACAAACACCATGTGCCTGAGTTTTCTCGACACTCTCCCGTTTCCGCCCACTTTCTTCATACCACCATTTTTCACATTTCATTATCACCATCTTCCTTAGGCTCGGTGCCTTTCCTGGGACGTGAAACTAAATATTTAATTTCATTTCTTTTTAATGATGAGGAATTGGTGTTCCACCTGAAAGCAGGTTTTTGACCCAAAGAGACTTCCGTTGTTAATGTGCGCATAAACATTAGGAGGATATTCCCTATGTCAAGAGCTCTCTTAAACACATCTGACTGGAACCAGCACCAGCCCCCAATCACGGTCCCTTAATAAGACATTTGGTTTCCTTTGAATCGTTTCACGATTAGCAGTGGAAATCATAATAATATAGTCATGTAGAGGATACTTAATTGAGCTGGAATATATTTTTTGAACTTCAGTGGCAACATTGATAAGTATCCATCATCACATGCTGGCACTGGAGTAAGTACTGTAATCTAAAATGCGAGGGAACTGTCTACTCAATTAATGAACAAAATATTCGAACAGTCAAAAACCCGTTACATTATTATGATTTCCACACCGAATTCTGTAGCACAGTTACGGTAGCCAAGTGTCTTGTGAGGGTGTGTAGGTGCAGCAGGGCGATGGTTGCAGTTTGAGAGTGCTCTCAACTCAAGGTGACCAGACGTCCCGTTTTGGCCGGGACAGTCCCTTATTTTCAACCGTTGTCCCGTTTCTTTCAGATTCTCAAACGGAAAGCCTAAATGTCCCGTTTTTAAGCAAACATGACCCAGGTGTCCCGTAATTATTATTCAAAATATAAATAGCCAATGCTAATTCTACACTCTTCCGTACCAACACTTACTGGGAAGGTTCACCCGTGCCTAGAACTTCTGAATATTCAAATGAGAATTGAGTGTTCTGTGGTTCAAGTGGAAATTGAGTGGGAATTCTGAGTGTTGAAGTAGTTAAAAGTATTGTTGGGTAATACTTAAGTTAGAAACGCTGTGTTATCATTCTTACTTTGTATTTTGTAAATTGAAAACACTGCTGAGTCGCAAAATGCAATGTGGAAGTCACCCCACCCCCCGTCGCCGATTCGTATGCGTCCCGTTTCTGAAAGTAAAAGTTCTGGTCACCTTGTCTCAACTGGGGTAATATCCTCCCACTGATTATGCACATATACAATGGGGGCACTACTTTAACAAACGGGTCTACCAAATATTCATTTATTTTGTGGATTTTTTCACTAGATTTAAGACAGTAGTGCTACAAAAGGTTAAACAAAACAGAACTGAGTGAGCGAAGGGGTTAGAACTTCCATAGGGCTCGTTGTGTCTAACTTTGAAGTCATACACGATTGGCATTGCAACAATTGCCGAGGGTCATTTCCCAAAGAGGTTCACTCGAGCAGTCGGTTCTACCTAACAGAAAATTCATAGGTAACATACGATGTGAAACATATTTTTGTGAGGGAATAAAAGTGTGAATGTCAGTAATTAATGTCAGTACACAGCAAATAGAAATGAATTTTGGGCATTATTCGAGCAGGCGGTTCTACCAAATTTTGACATATTTCTTACAGTTTCATATCAGGTTAGAACAATGCATTTCTTTTAGTAGAGCATGAACTAAATCAGAAGCTCCATTAGTGCTTGCAGATTGACTTCAGGCCTCAGTACAAATACAGCGTGGACGTAAAGCGTAACAATTTCAGTGAATAAAACACGAACCAATTTATTTCAGCTCCCCACTAAAAAGCAGGGGTAGGAGCACAGCAACAGGGTCCGAACGGCAGCGATGGGATGCGTCCGTAGGGAGCAGGCGCGTCAGCGACGGGAAATATACGTCTAAACGAGAATAGTGTAAGACCACACTTACATATGCAATACTTTCACTGATCACTTAAAATTCATTTCAATATACTGTACACTGACAGTAATTACTTATATTCACACTCTCATTCCTTCACGAAAAATGTTTCTTATAATATTTTACCTATAAATTTTATATTTGGTAGAACCGTCTGCTCGAGTGAAGCCGCATTTTGAGTGATAGTGAAATCATTGTAAGCGTAAGTGTGCTTTTCCATTATCCTTCTTTACGCGCATAGTCCCCGTCGCTGACGTGCCTGTTCCCTACGAACGCACCCCCTCGTTGCCGCTCGGGCCCTCTTGTTGTGCTTCTGCACTGATTCCAATAGAATGCATTTGTGCTTTTTAGTGGGCACCTAGCAAAAGTTATTTCGTGTTTTATGCACTGTACTTAATATGCTACGCGTCGGGAAGGTTCCAGAACACATAGTATTGTTGAGCGAGCGTCAGCGAGTGAAGGTGGGTTAGAGCCCCGCACGGCACGTTGTTTTCTGTCTTTGTTACAATTAAGTGGGAAGGGGTACGGTACCTGTGTTCTAGAACCTTGCCCCATGCGTCTACTCTATATTTACACTAACCCCCGTGAAGTCAATCTGCAAGTAGTAATGGAGCTCCTCATTTAGTGCATATTCTGCTATAGGAAATACAATGCTCTAACCTAACCTGAAAATGTAAGAAATGTATTAAAATTTAGTAGAACCGTCTGTTCCAGTAATGCCTCCAAAAGCATACACTTACTGTCATCTCGTTGTTTGCTTGTATTTATCAGTCTTTCGCCTTGGCAAATAGTACCACAATGCGTGCAGCTTTTATTATACGGATTCATAGTATAAGTAGTAGTAGTAGGAACGGGTTAGAAGCCCCGCGGAGGTTGGTTGGTCCTGTTCTCGACATGAAATAGGCAAATTAAAGACTTGTCCAATTTTTTTCGTATATTTTACAATCTACGGATCTGTATAATAAAACTGCACCACAGAATGACATACTTTTCCATGCATACTCACTCCCATATACGGTTTATTGAGAATAAAAACACATACATTATCATTTTACTACCTTCACTATTAACATTTTATATAGTATTCTACCTAAAATATTTAATTTGATACAGGCGTCTGCAAATGTTAACCTAATGTAGGTATCCTCGTTCTTTCTACGGTATTTTAATACACTGTAATAAGAAACCGTAGAATACTCAATCTGCTGAATTTTACACAGAATGCACCTAGATAGGAATAGGATAGGAATTATACTTACTTGTCTTAAAGCTGACCTTTATCACAGGTGACTTTAACAAAACACATTATTTATATTCACAAACAATACCATCAAAACACGATTCCGCAAATGGCTCACGATTCCCAGCATGCACTGCTCAAACTGCAGTTACAGTACGGGGAACGTCCGCGCTTTTTAGCACCTAAAAAAGACGTCTATTTTTGGTGATGTCCGACACGTGATTCTTTGTACCATTCTGGCACGTGATAAACACGTACAATTTAGGTCATGTTTGACACGTCATTTTTGTTACCATTTTGGTACGTGATAAAGACGTTCCAAATTTTCAAAAGACGTCATTTTGAATTCGAACCCCAAAAAAAGACGTGTTTATGACGTGACTGTGCTACTTGGGATTCCCGTTCCTCTTGGGTCGGAATATTCGTCTCAGGAGCTTGTTCTGAAATAATTTCAGTCTACGTTCTCCCTTCAGAGTAACCGATCATGTTTCGCAACTATATAGAGCAACAGGCATGATTACTGTTTTATATATTTTAAGCTTCAAATTCCTCGACAGAATTCGCGACGACAAGAAATTTTGAACTGAATAATAACACGAACTCCCTGCGTTTACTGTAATTTAATATGGAAGAGTTTTCCATTGCTTTTCTTTAAACGAAGTACACATTAGGAATTGCTTTTCCTCCCAATGGCGAAGCACCTAATTGTAGATAACAAATAAATTTATATAAAATTGACACAGATATAGTATCGCACTTTCAATAATAAACTAGATTCATGATGGGTCAATATATATATAGTTCTCACATAGGTCATAGCTGATACAATAGAATCATATGTATGTAGTCACAGTCATAGAATTACACTATTTTACTAAAGCGGGACCCTTGATTCTGCCACTACAGATGAACTGCTTTATGCAGTTGAAAAGAAAAGGCTATTATAGACAGCAACAGTGCACCAATGCGGGTGGTTTACTGGGTCTGTACCCCTCCCTCTAAAAAAAAAAAAAATCGACATAGGTTTGTACACTTCCTTAGTAAAACTTTACTTATTTAGCAGATAAATTATTGATGTACCGTAAGTGCACAACATATGAAAAGAGTTTCACAGTCCTCTGTCGGTAAAACCATGAATTGTAAAGAGGAAATTTCAACTGCCACCGTAAGATAGAACATCTAATTATTTTGGCTATAATTTTGGGGTTAACATCAATTCTAATTACCTAAAGGGTTTGTTGTTGTAGAGGTATGGAAAGCAGTAACTGTAAAGGCCGACAAAATTTGAAAGATATCACCTACAAGAATTTCCGTCAAAGTTAAGTCAGTTTCTTAGAATATTAGTGTATAATGACACTTTGATGCAGTAGTTGAAATGTGAAACGTTTTGAAGCCATCAGCCTCTAATCGGGATTACTTTGTACAGGTCCTAAATGCCGTTTAGATAGGAAATTATTACTACTGGAACCTCCTGCATTCTAAATTTAGGTAAATGTCCTATTTAGGTAGATGCTGGAATGAATTTCTTATTGGAAAATAAATTATGAACAGTGGCGGATCCAGAAAAGTAATTTGAAAGGGTCTTCACTCACAAACGCTTCGTTTTTTTGTTTATTTATTTATTTATTATTTATTTTTAGAAATCACTAGACTTCTTTTTGCGGGGGGAGGCTTGAAGCTTTTATGCATAGAAATGACTCAAATTAGATGTTTTTAAAGAAAAAGAAATCATACAATTTGGGTGGGCTTTAGCCTGAAAGTCTCAAACCCCGTAAATCTTCCACTGATTACAGTTGGGATGATATTCTTGGATATAAGGAATAACCAAGGCAAATCAGTTCACGGGGATTTTTTTTTTTCTGTTCCTGAGTTGGCATTTTTGTGGGATCTTCCCCAACTGTTGGAATATGGTTCCTGTGCCGGTACCAGAAAATACATATTTTTTTTTTTTATATAAATATTGGTAATTCAAACTAAGTATCGATACCGGTACACTCATTCTAATATTAATATTTGTAGATTGCATGCAGTTTTATGCAGAAAGTGAAATGTATAAATATTAAAGGGAAAACATTGCACAGAAACGTTATGTTCGTATGTCGAACATACTTTTTTGTATGTTGTGCAAAGTAACCCCACCTATGGAGTTACTTTGCACCAAAGTTTATATTTCAATAACTACGGTCATACTGAATGTTTACTAATGAATTTGCACATATGTTTTCGTTATATATCTAACTATTATATGTTTAAAATACAGTGTTCTAAATCATTACGTTTACATGCGATTTTCTTTAAAATTCCTTAAATCTTGTGCAACGTAACTCCGTCTTGCGGTAGCACACACATTTAATCTTACACTTTATTTGTGGTCTTTGTTTACTTATAAAAGCAATCTATACATCCATCATGTTTTCTGAGAATATAGGTGACAACATTTCAAAATTAATTAGGTATAGCTTCTTCGAGTGCAGTTCAGTACTATATATGATAGATGTAGTGTCTTGTTGTATTGGATCTTCCCCAACAACAATTTCTGGATGCGCGTCTGATAAGACGGACTATATATTTAGTATTTGTCAACTGCGATGCATTTTTTAAATGTTGTATGACCATATAAATAAAGAAATCCTGGCAGGGGGAGGGCAAATTCGAGATTTCTGGTAGTTTTATATGGAAAATCCGCTATTTATTTTGTTATAAATTTAACAAACTAAGACTGTGAAGCCAATTTCGATAGAAATCATTAAAAAAATAACAGTAATAACCAGTGGCGTATTTAGGGGGTGGCTTCCGGGAAGGAAAGCACCCCCCCGAAATTTTATTTACTATATTAAAGCAAATTAAATATCTTGCACAATTTTCACATTTCCAGGACTGAAGTTAGCAAAGCCCCTCCCGAAACAAAATCGTAAATACACCACTGGTAATAACTAATAACATTAAAGTTGGGAAGGGAAGTCAGTCAAGCCTTATATATTTAAAGATGACATCCCGACATATGGCTCGAAAAACTTCAGTCAGAATGGTCTGTCACGGGATGCAAACATGAAATCTCTCTATTGAGAAACAAGACCGCTAATCACTGCCGTACAAGTTATTCGATTTTGGCCCGCATAAAATAATAATAATAATAATAATAATAATAATAATAATAATAATAATAATAATAATAATAATAATAATAATAATAATAATAATAATAATAATAACCTATGGTTTTTCAGTTATCTGCAGTGAAATGCGTGTTTCGATCCCGAAATGTGTTGCTCATTAGTGTGATTTTGCCAGCAAGAGATGAACGAAAAGATTGTCCACCGACAAGTTTCACGATTTTTTACTATTATATTAATGCACAATTTATAAAAATGCATGTGTTTCTCAAACTCAGAAGGACAGGGGGTGGGTGGATTTTCTCATTCACTCATTGATTAGATGCGTGTGGTCCTAATGTATTTTTACAACTTTGCTAATGCAGTTTGTAGCTCTACGTAACAATAATTTTAAAGAATATTCTATTTCCTTTCTTTAAAAAAAACCCTCAGAATTTTCTTTTACTGGGAAACAAAATGGTTGCAGCTATAACAAGAAAAATTCTTGGCTTTAGTCGGTCGCACAAGGTTCTTGTTTGAGCTTTCTAGTAGCAACAAAAGAAGTTTGTTTCGATGCCTTTGAATGGGAGACAACTACAACATTCCTTTCTAAAAATGGCTCGGTTCTTTCTGAAAGTGTGTTTGTTGCAGCCTGTGTGACCTTGAATGCACAAACGTGGGTCACAGTGTACACTTCTTTCTCTTCTTCTTCTTCTAAATCCAAAAGTTTCTCTTGCTCGCTTTCTCTCTCTCTGGCTTTCCAGAAACAGTGTGCTTCACAAATTTGGGAATTTTCCTTTTCAAGCAGGGAATTATATATATATATTTTTTTTTCTTGAAAAAAGAAATACGAAAATACTGTATTATATAACCTATAATAAATACCCTGCCTCAACTCGTCTTACGAATAATATGTTTCAGGTAGAAACAATTTGTCTATTGTCTCTTTTCACCTCTGAGGCTAATATTTATTTATTTATTTATTTATGACTTCTTTTACGTGCCGAAGTTAAGCCTTTGCAGCCTTTTTCCTGCACTTAACCACTTTTTTTTTTTTAATTTAAGGAACACCAATACACAAAAAATGTAAACAATTACAAAAACATAGTATTTCACCCACACAAAAAGAATATGCTACTCAAGTAAGAAAAAAGAAAAGAAAGTTAAATGCTACAAAACAAAAGATAAAATAAAATACAAGATAAGAAACAAATTATATATATATATATATATATATACCGATCACGATAAAATATTCAACATAAATGAGGTTCGAGCCTGAGATGGTATTTATCATTTTATTTTGACTGTGCAATTTAGGGGAGGCAGAGGGGAAGATGTTTAATAATGATCGAAAATGACCGATGTTAGTGTCGAATCCATAGTTTTCGGGGTCGCTGAGATGAACAGTGACACTTCCGATGCCGTTTTATTTCAACTCAGCGAAGTGGGTAATCTAGGCTAGCCCAAAATAAAAATAATATGGAAAAACATGAATATAGCGGTAACTGGAAATATAAATATATATATATAATTTGTAGAAAGTAACAAGGGTTACTGATTGGGTGTGTGTTCATACATAGGTAATTAATAATCTGGTAAGACGAAGATGCCTTACCCAGTATTCATACCCAGTGCCGGATTTAAGTTTGATGGTGCCCTAAGCTATTGAAAGGGGCCCTTCATACGTCAAACTTTCTTTTTCAGTGACAAAACATGGCCGTTTTTAAGGTTTGAATATATGTTATATCAGTGGCGTATTTAGGGGGGGCTTCCGGGCTTAAGCCCCCCCGAAATCTTACTTACTATAGTCAACTATATGAAATATCTTGCAAAATTTTCACATTTTCAGGAAAGCCCCCCCGAAAGTTAGCAAAGCCCCTCCCGAAATAAAATCGTAAATACGCCACTGTGTTATATGCTAACTTATGGACCTTTGGATATCTAAAGGGAAACAAGGGCCCATTATAAGCGGAACTGGATAACAGGTACCTCTTTAAAAGTGGGGCTGAGAAATAGAGCCCAATCAGTCCTAATTGTTTCATAAAAGCCTAGTACATAACAATACAAAACACCATTGTTGTATGTGCGTTTTATCTTATTTGCTTTTTCTTGTTATTTGGAAATTAAGTTACAATCAGTTTTTCTCTTTAAATTTTTGGTCTCCCAAGTGAGTGGGGTCCTAAGCTATAGTTTGTTTAGTTTATACTGTACGTAAACCCGGCACTGCTCATAGCTTTATCTTTGCCTAAGAGAAGGGAATTCATAGATTTATATATATATATATATATATATATATATATATATATATATATATATATATATATATATATATATATATATATATATATATATATATATATATATATATATATATTAAACATTATATTTTTATAAAAAGGCCTTGTGTCCATCTTAAACACAAACTAAATACAACTTTCTTACAAAGCTGTCTATAATCTTTATTATAAATTAACTAGAAATGTTACAGTTTCGGAAGTATATCACTTCCTTCTTCAGACTACTATTCCAACTGGAATCATAGATAACATAACATAATTTGTTATCTCTACCAATCAAGAAATTCCCATTTCTGATGCGAAGCTTGATCCCATTTTCTGAGCGATTAAAAAAATCCCTTATAAGGAAGAACCTGCTTTGTCCATGCTTTATAACCGCTCTCCTGAAAAATTTGCGAAATATGACTTAGCGTGTTTTTCCTCTGTAACCTTCAATTATAATTGATTAATAACTATCTCTGTGTATTATATCTAGATGTCTAAAAAGTGTGTTGAAGCGATACAAAAAATGTTTAATGGTTCATTATGAGCAATTTGAGCAAAGCAATTATTGGAGCTAAAAACATTAGAGACGAAGACATCTGGATAGGCATACAATAAATACTTAGAATGTCTCTGGTTCGATACCTGGCTGCATGAGTTTGTAGTGAATAACATTCTTTCATAATTGACCACTTCCATTAATCATTAATCTAAACAGGATGGCATGTGCGTCGGACGTACAATTGCAAATTTCATTTCATTTTACATCACGAACTGTTTAATCACAATATCCATTAAAAATGCCCTTAACTGTTGTTGGTGAAATACCTCAACTAAGGTTTCAAAAAGGAAAATAAAAACATACGTCATAACTAATTCTATAGCCTATGGAACCAGGAAGTTGAATGTCGCCTTCACAAAAATCTCCTCATTAACTCTTGTCCTTCGTCAACTGGATCCAGTTTCTACTCTGTATTCCTATTTCTGTGAGATCCATCTTAAAACTGTCCTCCCATCTGCGCCTAGGTCTTCCTAATGGTCGTTTCCCGATTGAATTTCCTGCCAAGACTTTGAAACCGTTTCTACTTTCTTCCATCCTGAAAATGAAATTTTTGAGTTTTACGTCCCACGTTTATGCAAATTAGGCTAAAGGAAACGGTGATGATGAGTAATGAATGAAATGGTGGAATGAAAGAAGTGGAAGGAAACGGGAGAGCCCCGAAAAAACCCACGCACACGGTGTTTGTCCACCACAAAGTTCACTTGGCGGGAGCAGGGTTTGAACTTGAGACCCCTAGCACCAGAGGTGAACGCTCTACCACTGAGCCACCGCGGCCCCTTCTTCCATCCTGGCTACATGACCTGCCCACCTGAGCCTCCTAGATTTGATGAGCCTAACAATGTTTGGTAAACCGTATAAATTATGTAGTTCCTCGTTATGAAGTTTTCACCATTTTTCATTCCCGTTCCTTTCGGGTCCGAATATTCGTCATAGGATCTCATTCTGCGTTCTTCCTTTAGAATAAGCAACTGTGTTACGCAACCATACAGAACAACAGGCATGATTATGTTTTATATATTTTAATTTTCAAATTCTTCGACAGAATTCGAGACGACAGGAGATTTTGAATTGAATAATAACACAAATTCCCTGCTTTAAGTTGAGTTTAATTTCTTCGTAAACATGATTTTGGTCTGTTAATATTGCTTCTAGATATTTGAAAGTTCCACTCAAGCAAAACCCAAAATCACGCTACTGATTTCGCCCAAGGCCTTTACTTACAGGTATCTTCCCGGTATGCGGCTGCTGAAATTGAGGAAAATCATGAAAAAAACTCATAATGGCCAACTAGCAATAAGAACGCTAACCGTAAGAATATTCATAGTTATATTGTATGATTCTTTTGTAACACACGATGATTCAATTACGGTCCACGGAGCAAGTGTAGGCTAGTAGATTAACATTCTTGCTTTGTAACGGGAAGTTCATGGTTCGAATTCGGTGGCTAGACATGTTGATTGAGGTTTCCTGAGGGTTTTTCCTCAGTTCCAGCAAACAAATGCTGGAATTGTACCTTTAAATATAAGCTCTGAACGACTTGTATTCCCTATGTTATTGGTGATTATGTTTATTGGTTATTCTACTGTACTCTGAGTTCACGAGTTGTAAATGGAATTAAATGAAATCTTTCAATTTAACGTGCTACAATTATGGCCTTTAGGCTAAGAGAGACGATAATTACGTGAAATGCATGATGATGAAAGAATTGGTGGAATGATAAAGTGGAAGGAAACCGGAGTGTCCCGAGAAAACCCACGGACACCATGTTGTCTACCACAAACTTACTTGGTAAAGGATCGAACCAAGAACCCCAAGAACGAGAGGTAAGTGGTCTACGAGACTACCACTGAGGCACTGTGCCCCGACTTCATGGGTTGTATCTGGAAGTTACATAAAAAACAATAAATTATGTATAAATAATAATTGATGTTTCAGTAACGTTAGAAATGCATTTCTAAAACCTTCTCAATGTGTTTGACAAACCTCTCATTATAAGAGAAGAAGTAACGGTTGCTGAAAAACACCTATAAGAATATCTGCATTTATGTTATTATGAAGAGTTATGTATGTTACTGAGTATAATTTCCTACTAAAAATCGATCTTTTTCTTTTCAAGAATGGGGAGAAATAACTCTGAGAGTGGGAATTTTCAGCAGGAACAGTTTTGGCAACACTGAATAGAAGGAAAAAGGTATTGAAAAAAAATATACAGATTCTTTTTGAAAAATCCATTTCACTTTCATAATTCTACTTCTAAGGTACTTTTCCTTTTCCTTTCCAAGTAGGCGACCAATCAGATCAACCGTTTTCATTTGATTTCTTTCTTTCTTTCATTTTTCAAAATTAATTTCTAAGAAAGTACTGAAGAAAATACAGAAGAAATACGAGCAAACAGGGAATATTTTTCCCATTTCACCAATAATTTCTTCAGTATTTCTACGTTCGTCTAACGTAAGTAGAAAGGCTTTGCCAGTTTCTGTATTTTTTTCTTTTATATATGAAGTTCTGCAATTTGTTTGACAGACGAAATCAAAGAGCACTGTTTTGGGTTTGAAACGAAGTGAAATGAAAAATGAAAATTCCGCTTTTACTTGATTAACCGTTGTAAATCAGTCAGGCGCCTGTCGTCATGCCAAAAATTAACATCAAAAAGTCTCTAAAAGTTTCTAATGAACGTCTGCTGTTACTCTCTTATGAAAGTACGCTTTTCGTTTGTAATGTAGTACAGTCAGAAACAAAAATAGGGTATACTGATCAATTCTAATTTAGATTTCTTTGATGCAAAGGAAACGTAATGCTTTGTTTATCAATGATATATACATTCGATTTGCTTAACTCGTTTCAAAGTTATTGACTAAATAACGCATGAAGTGTGTTTGTGCTCCAGTGGCGGCTCTTGAGGCAAGTCTCGCCGTTAAACATTACATTTTAAAGCGAATAAACACTTTAGCCCTAATTCGCAGATATATCAAGTTATTACAATAAACCTATCAACTTCAGATTAATATGTCATAACATTATACATACCAACTAACATCGATTTATTCCTTTTATTTACACAAACATATTCCATCTATATTCGTCCATTTCGTGTATACATCCATAATAATCTTTTCCATGACAACATGTCCTGTCAATAATAGCGTTCTTTCTTTTAATTATATCTAAGCTATATGCTTAATTATTGCGCCTCTGATCAGTGTTGATAATATAGGTACAGATTAACTATAATAGGGATATATCGCTGTAATTTTATAGCTACAAGGTAAAGTATAGAAAACTTACTTATAGACCCAATACTCTAATAATTCTTGTATATAAAAAAAGTGAAATGATTTTTTTTTAGTTTATCGTCCCACGTTTATGGTCTTTAGGCTAAGGCAAGTGAATGTAGATGGATGATTTGGTGGAATGAGGATGTGCGAGGAAACGGAAGTACCCCGAGAAAACCCACGGATACGATGTCGTTCACCACATTCTTGCATTATAAGAATGACTTCATGTTTTACGTTTTACATTATGTTTTACATAATTCGCAGAAACATTTAAACCATATTTCCTATTGGAGTATATTGTGTAATAATTGCTTATCTCTAAATGTTGATAAATATTCGTTTTTTTTTTTTTTTAAACTATGAATCATACAATAATTAAATAATGTTTGAGATATAAGATTTGGGTGAAGTACTGTTGTTCACGCGATTCGGGAAATTTCTCGCCTCGCCTCCAATATGTTGTCTCGTTTTTGAAAGGAGACCAGAAATGTCTCGTCTCAGCTCGAATTTGTTGTCTCGGTTTCGAAACGAAACCTAAAATTACTCGTCTCATGAAAAAGATTAGTGAGGAGATATACGGAACAAGCAGAACTTTTCCATCGAGATGAGATTATCTTAATTCTTGACTCGTAGCAGTGACGATGCAAGTAGGTGGCAAGGGGGTGGGCTCACCCCTGTTTGTTAACACTGTCCCGCAGTACTCTCCTCAGTATTTTAATGTAAAGAAGTAATATAAAGTCATCCTTTTTAGTGCACACACACACACACACACACACACACACACACACACACACACACACACACACACACACACACACACACACACACAAACACAAACACACAAACATAAAAGCTTCCCCCCAAGCAGGGGCGGATCCAGGACCAACTTCTGGGGAGCGGTGGGTTATCATAGTGCTACTTTTAAGGGCTCTAAACTCTAGGATGGATTATATATATATATATATATATATATATATATATATATATATATATATATATATATATATATATATAAAACAAGAAAGTTTCCTCTTCTGGGGGGGCAATTGCCCCGATCGCCCCCCCTGGATCAGATGCCCCCAAGAAAAAGTAAATCTGGCATCAACACTGTCTCGTAGGTAACCTTACAGCCGGCGGTACAACTTTTGTCTGTCAATGAATTGGTTTTATACACAGGATGTCCCACAAAAGGAGGAAAAAATATTGCTGCGTATTTTCAACTTGTTCCACAACTCCAGCAAATATAAAGAATAAGGAACAATGTATCTTTGAACACAACTCCTCATATCAAAACTGACTGATGCAATGAAAGACTGAAAGATTGAAAAAGGAACTACAGAAAACAAAGGCTACCGACAGAGAGATATGTGAACTTATTTACAAATGGAATAACGAAACTCAACAAAAACTGACCATTCTTCTGCTACGATCTACGTTGGCAGACCTCAGCAGTGGTACCTCGAACCACAGTATCTTGAGAATAGTTTTCTCGATAATATTATGTTTCAACAAGATGAAGCAACGTGTCATTATGTACTTAACAGTCTGCAATAAACGCTTTCGGAGTCACAGGATTGAACTTGTTAAGAACTCGGATCTTTTGCATTTTTCGAATTTCACAACTCCTGGATGTTATGTTTTCAGTTTATCTTAATTATTACCTACCACAATTAGGTATAACAAACAAAATGATATTGGTTTTAATTTCGTAAAAATAAACAAGTAATTATATTACCTTATTTGATTTTAGGACTATCTCTGAAAATAAGTTTTTTTTGCGAAAGGCACATTTAATCTGTTCGTTCTAAATGGGATTCTAGGGAGGCACGGTGCCTCAGCTAGTAGAGCTGTTATCTCTGATGTGTGGAGTCCTTGGTTCGATACCCGGTCAAGTAAGTTTGTGGTGGACGACATCATGTCCGTGGGTTTTCCCGGGGTACTCCCGTTTCCTTCCACATTATTATTCCAACAACTCTTCCATCATCATTCACTTGCCTTAATCATCGTCTCTCTTAGTTTAAAAAGGGCATAATCGTAGGACGTTAAACTAAAATATTTCATTTCATTTTTTAAATTGTTCTCTTTTTTTTTTTCAACTTCAAACTTTGATTGCAGATTGGAATGTTTATTGAGTGATTAGTTTTTAATTCAGTCTTGCCCACAAGACAAGGTAGAGTTCTTCCAATACAAATAGATACCTTAAAATAATAATAATAATAATAATAATAATAATAATAATAATAATAATAATAATAATAATAATAATAATACAACTTTTACGGTATCTTTTCGAGACGAGATAGCCTGAAATCTTGTCTGGTAAAGAAACCCCAATTGAATCTAAATTTTCCATTTAATTGTATAGATAGGGCTTTTGTTACCCGACTTGCGTTCTAATTAAGTTTAGGACACGTAGTCAATTCCCCTGTTTCCTATGTCAATATTTTTTGGCTCTTTATAACGCAGTGCGTTACTTCTGAATTTACGTGCCTCTGCAATTACCTTACAACACTGGTTCCCAACTAATGTGTCACGAAAGTTTAGAGTTTAAAACTCATTAAGCATTTAATAATTAGTCAGTTAGTCAATGTCTCCAGCAGCAGCGACAGTGCTCAGTGCTGTGATACATAGTCACATCTTTGTAGAAAAAATGAAATGAAATTTTGAGTTTTACGTCCCACGATTATGCCGGCAAGGCTAAAGAAGACGATGAAGATGAGAAATGAGTGAAATGAAGAAAGTGGGAGGAAACGAGAGAACCCCGAGGAAACCCACGCACACGGTATTTGTCCACCACAAAGTTCACTTGGCGGAAGCAGGGTTTGAACCCGAGACCCCATGCACCAGACGTGAACGCTCTACCACTGAGCCACCGCGGGCCCCACACTACTTTGTTGAAACTTGCAGGCGTATACTATTATAATTTGAATTATTCTCAGTAGAAAATCAAACAAATATGTCACGATGTCCTCGGAGTTGAGTAAAATGTGTTGCCAGTGAAAAAAATGTTGGTAACCACTGCCTTACAACACTGACTGAAAGCTCAAAACAATATGCTCCCACCAGGTAAACCAGGAACTACACACATCGAAAGGTTTTACGTAGAAATCAGGTGCAGAGGAGCACCTTCGAACTTTGTAAATACATAAATATACGGCTACATACTTAATCAATACATTGCAAAGTGAAATAGTAAACAGTTTCTATTGGACCATTAGTTTTATGCAGTGATTTATTTGTGGATTTTGTAGAAGGGGGGAATTTTATAAAGGATTGCTACTAAAACGTGAAGTTGAATTATTGTACTTTATAACACATTTTATAGCCTATGAAAGGGGTATTTTCCCTGGGAAGACTGAACTAAGAGACAAGGAAGTCAAAACTTAGAAGGGGGGAAATTCCCAGGCTTCCCTGGCTACAAATAAATCCCTGGTTTTATGTATGATTGCGTATAGTCTTATGTTGTATTCCGTGCAAATGAAAAAACTATGTTTCTCTATTTTGTTCAGTATCTGTAAACTGAAAAGTTCAATGCATGGTAGGGCTTATGTAGCCAGCCCTTTCTCACCTTATTACCATATAAAAATCCCTTTAATATTTAAAAATGTAATAATTGGACATATGTGTGTGATATGGAAATAGTATTTGTTTGAAAACTTATTTCCCTAGCTTTTAAGCCCTTCATAGCTTTTTTTTTTTTTTTTTTTTTTTTTTTAATATAAAATCTGAATAGTTGAAAGTATGGTTGGAAACTTATTCCTTTTTCGTATTAAAGATACTGAACATTTAAATGTATGGAATGGAAACAGTCTTCTTCTTCTTTTTTTCCCCCACTTACGTATAGAGACGTGGACATTGAGAAAAGCTGAAATATCCAAGCTGGAAGCATTTGAAAAGTGATGTTGAAGCTGGAAGCATTTGAAAAGTGATGTTGAAGCTGGAAGCATTTGAAAAGTGATGTTGAAGCTGGAAGCATTTGAAATGTGATGTTGAAGCTGGAAGCATTTGAAAAGTGATGTTGAAGCTGGAAGCATTTGAAAAGTGATGTTGAAGCTGGAAGCATTTGAAAAGTGATGTTGAAGCTGGAAGCATTTGAAAAGTGATGTTGAAGCTGGAAGCATTTGAAAAGTGATGTTGAAGCTGGAAGCATTTGAAGAATGCTGCATATATCATGGACCGAAAGGAAAATGAATGAAGACGTTAGAGACCTGCACGGGCCGAATGTTTCGGCCCGAGCCCAATCCAGCCCGAATGTACCTTGGCCCGGCTCAGTCCGGGCCCGAAAAGTTTTGGAGATTTTCGGCCCGAGCCCGGTCCGACCCGATAAGTTTTTTTAAAATTCTTGGCCCAAGCCCGATAAATTTTAAAAGTTTTTGGCCCGACCCCGGCCCGATATATATATATTTTTTTTAAATTTAGGTCGAGCCCCAATCTTTCACAAAATTTAGTATTAAACTTGACCTAACCCTCAGAAACATTTTCTAACCTCTGGTTCACAACCTGACGCTTGCCTCCCGAATGGTACCATTGTCTCCAAGAACTTTGCCTGTTATCAAGAGAACAAAAACTCCATTTCCTGTAACAAAAATCTAATTTAATTGATTTTTAATATAAAGTGAAGATGGCAATATTGTTTAGCGACAGGCTAAACTTTCCCATCTCTTCTTGTCATATTTTGGGTTCAGTGAAGGTCAAGGTCAGAGCTCAATTTTCCGCGCAATGCCTGCAATTCTCTATAGTGAAAGTGGAGCCGCTAAGCAACACAAAATGTAAATAGCTATTGCATTCTTTGTAACATTTTTCACGGGTACACTTCTTCAACGTTTGGCTTTATTCCAATTACCGTTTAACCAAAGTCAATAATTATTCAAGAATTGCAATTAACCGGCCCCAGCCCGGCCCGACCTGAAGAGAAATCAGTGTCGGCCCGCACAAGCCCGGTGCGGCCCAAAGAAATAACAGAGTCGGCCAGCCCAAGCCCGGCTCGTGCAGGTCTCTAGAAGACGTACTAAAGGAAGCTAATGAAAGACGACAGATCATGAAAATAATAGGAATAAGAAGAAACAGCATACTTGGCCATCTTATTCGGCACTCCGATTGGATCACCGTTCTGATAGACGGAAAGGCAGAAGGAAAACCAGGAAGAGGAAGACGAAAGATAGAATATCTAGTTGCAGTTATGAAGAAGAGACCTTATCAAAGTATAAAACAGCTCTTCCAAGCGAGAGAAAAGTTTTAAATTTTCCATGTTGCTCACCAATCTATGATTGAGGTGAACAAGAAGATTGTCATATATGAAATATAAGTATCTGTCTCTACTTTTAAAATAAAAATTCTATCATCTTACAATTTGGAATGGAGAAGGGTCTTATAGTCTTAATTTTAGCAATCAATTTTGGAAGTACTTGGTAAAAATTCTTGGAACTACTTCGTTTATGCTAGAGTACAGTATTTATTCATTTACTTTTACTATACTTGTTAGCAGTATTTCCAGATTCAGCTGAAGCCATTAACTGAAAATTAAGAGTAAAACGTAGAAAGGAGTTCTGTAAACAAGTCGGCCAGATATTACGTTTAAAGTATTAAATACACCACTTCAACATTTGTATTGAAAAAAACAAAACTGAAAAAACTCCAATCAAGCTGGGCATCATGCGGAATTCGAAATCGAGACTTCTCGATATTAAGGTGAGAACTCCATCTATCCGCCACAAATGCCACCTGTTTACTTTATTAGTTCAATGAATGATTCCATGAATTTCAGACGCTACCACTATTCCACTGCATGTCAAAGGGATATCCAATAGTTACTCATTAGGCCTGGAACTTCATTAGTACGGTATAAAGAAGTTGATCAGATTCAGAGCGAGTCTTGAGAGAACTTTAGAAGCGAAGAGAAGAAAACTTACTAACAATTCGTGTCTACAGCATTCTGAATTTGTATGAAGCTTTCTTCCTGAATCTTACATTTGGACGGGTTATAGTTAGAATGGTGCAAGTCAATTTTTCAAAAAGAGAGAGAGAAGACAGATCTAGATAATAATAATAATAATAATAATAATAATAATAATAATAATAATAATAATAATAATAATAATAATAATAATAATAATAATAATAATAATAAAACGTAGATCAGACCTTTCTTCAACGACCAACAGATGGCAGCGGAAGTTCGACTTGACTTTGAGCTTAGCGCCCCTTTCAGCAGCGACGTTATATGAGACATGAACCTACAGATATGGGATCCGAATATCTGATTGACCACAGGCCATACTTCTCCAGAACTGTAAGGCCCATTATTTCTGATTCCGAAAGCCTGCGAAACGAATACTTCTACGCATTCGTTCCTATTCCCATTACCGACTCCTACACCAAATTTGGTACAATTTTCTCTGAGTGACATCGCGCCCTTCCCTCGTTAGACTATTGTTACTTTTAACTCGTCCATTTAAAATTTTACCGGTGTGACTTACCTCAAGATCCACCACTGGGATATCAGCTGAATACACTAAAAGCTCTACCACAAACAACCGAGATGCAGAACGTTATTTGCATACTGACGTGAAGTTTTCTAAGTATTTGTATACACCTGTATATTTGTAAAATAGTATTGTCACGGGTTGGTAAGAAGTCTTGACTTCATTATCCAATTGTATGCTACTAGATCTTTCCGTACACTGAATTATGAGACGGTTGTTTTAAAATGGATGGGCCTTATGCAGAGTCATTCTGACGCGTGATTAGTACCATACTAAAGAGTTCGACTAACATATATTTCTTGCAGTAGTCAGGCCTTTAGTATGACTCTAATCATACGTAAAAAACACTCTGCATAAGGTCTAATATATATGTTTACTGACCTAAATCGTACGTACTTTGCCATAGTGGAGAATTTTTCATATCTGGTGTAACGCAGGGGTGCCCACAAGGGGGGGCTATGACGCAAACTGCGTCATTGAAATATTTGGGGGGGGGTAAAAATCTATATAAATATGTTTGAGAGGGTGTAAAAATTAATCGAAAAGATTTTTTTTCATGGAAGAGCACCTACGGATAGACATTTGAGGGGGGGTGCGTCATGAACATGAGGGGGGTGGGCACCACTGTGTAACGATACGGAATTTTGATTATTTTCGAGAAATGATAACCTTTGCTCTACTTAGCCTCACTCAACCTCACGTTCACGCCATTAACCTCGCAACACACACACACACAACATTTTTTCGACATGCTCACTCGACCTCACAATCACATCATTCCGAGATCATGTAATTTCATTCCATATCAGTTTGTATCAACGCAACACACAATTTGCGTTTTAGTTTACAACATTGGATGTCACGTACTGCTACTGAGTTTAAAATATGACGTTAGTGACGCAAATTTTGCTTTTTGCAATCATCTATCCTATTCATTTTTTCCACCTACAAACTCACCACCGAAAGTTCTTAAAGCATATTTTGCGTCACGTTGCAGATCACAGAATTTGCGGAGACATACAGAATAAGGCCAACACGCAATTTTGTAACGTTAAGGTGGAAAGAGTTGGGATTTAAGCTTTTCTTTCTTGAGCAAGACATTATAGAAAAATAAACATTTACCATAATAAGATATACAAAAGCACATTTGTCCTGCAATAATAAGATTCAGTGTTTCATGTAATTCTGCGTACGGAACTAAGCTCTTGAGTTTGGAAACCTTTGATCAGGGCCGTACTCAAGGCCATCCCCCTAAATTTTCGCTGTCCCCCTGAAATTTTCACGGTAGGCTTGCAAATGAACTATAATACGATTATAAACTATAGTATGGTTGGATCGGGTCCCCCTAACTTCAGCCCCCCCCCCCCTAATTTTTGGGCTGGCTATACTGGCCTCCTCAAAGGGCGGGGCATTTGAATACGGACTCACCAAATCACGACTTTGTGATTCTACAAATTTTAATATAAGTTATCCTCATATTGAATTTGGATCCCCCCCCCAAAAAAAAAACTTTGAACTCCCCTCTTTCGGAATTAATTCCTGGGTACATGTCTGTCTTTGACCACTGCAACACGTTCGTGAGAATTCAAAGAAATACAATGGAATGATTTAGGAATTACCTAGGTATATTGAGAATCGAGACACACGTGTGGAGCACGGTTTGCATGAAGAAAAAGATATCCCAAATTCTTATGTTTATTGTAGAATTACTATTATTGAGTATTAACTATCATGAACATTAAAAAATGGTGTAAATATGTATACCTTTTAATTTTTAATTAATTTTCTCAATCTAGCAGGTTAACTCTTCAATTATTACAAGCAACAATACTGAACATACCTCCAAGAACCTTTTTTGTATTTGTTTGCATTTTGGCTCCTAGTGGAGGTCTTAGCCACATGATTTTTGCTAGTAAATCCGTGTACATTTTACAAGGATCATTTCACGTGATAATAAAACGAATATCGTTATTTCTATTTTCGTATATTTTTAAAAGTACAAAGTAAGAAAACAGTTTCTTTTTCTAAAACATGTGTCAAGGACATTGAGGTATCCAAAGCGCCATGGATATTACCGTAAAATACCATAATTTCAAAGTACTGTATACGAAAAGTAATTAAAACTTCTCTTCTTAATTTTGTCAATAGCCGTATGACTGACGCGTGTATCTGTGATGCATCTAGTGTCAGGTTTGATTTGCACCAAGGCATTTTATTTATTTATTTATTTTTATCAAAATTTGCAGCCTACAACATGCAAGTCCAATTTACACTAGAATAATTAACAATCAAGCATTGTTATATTTCCTGCAACTGACCCCAAAATTTCACTAGTTTGTTGAGTGTGCAATTCGTATGACAGAAATTATGTGATAAGATTAATTTAGTTATATTAAAGGAAGTGCCAACCACATTTGTTTTATGCATTTGTTTTTCGCTTCTATTTTTTTCACTTTTCTTTTTCTTTTTTCTTTCTTCTTTTTCCAAAAAATACACTCAAATACACTCAGTGGGTGCAAATTGTGCTACTTTGAATGCACACAAACACACACACACACACACACACACACACACACACACACACAAACTATTGTTATTGTATTGGTTTATTTCTGAAGAACAAAGTAAAAAAACAAATAACAATCTACATTAGTCAATCAGCCAATGCGAAAATTTCCTTGGATTTTCACGTTTTATCGAAAAATTCCCTTTTCGAAAAATTTACCTACGAAATTTCCCTACATTAGGGAAATTTCCCCGAAACTAAGAACACTGCACTCACAGCAGTGACGGCTCTTGAGGTAAATCCAATGGTAGACTTTTTTGATTGAAACTAAGGGAATAAAACTTAACCTAATTGTTTTATATAGGAATTAGTAAGTTTACATTAGGTAAGTTTTTTCCATTAGTATGGGAAAATAAAAAAGTTTATTTCTTTTTTATCGATTGTACTTCCTTCAAGAGCTGCCATTGCAATTAACAATATTAGCAAACGGGAAATGATGTGTCCAGAACTTGTGTTTTGGGGTAACATCTGCCTGGGAGAACTGTGATAAAACCCTGGAATAATTTGTTAGAGTAGGCAACCTTTGGAATCGAAATGCTCTGACGGCCCAACTGCAAAGCGACTTCGCTCGTGGTTATACGATTAGTATAGGGTAAATTTGGCGCGGGGAACCCGATTCGACTCCCGGTGGGAGCTCATATGATTCGGACTTCAAGTTAAACTCTTAAGTACACGTCTAATGTCAATGCTGAAAAAGGAAGTTAAATCTCACCAACGTTCTAAGCACTAGTCCAGTGGTCCACAACCCTTTATCATTGGCGACTCACTTTACCAAATACCCACAACATCGCGAGGTATTTGCTTGATTACTGCATTAATAATGAAAATTTAAATAGTATAAAACTATGAGTTTCTGCAGTGTAGTGACTCCACTGTAGAATACTAAGCGTTGTTCCTGTCGCTGTGGGCGTTGACTGGTACAGTCTTAAATCCCAAAATTTCGCTACACACCCTGTGACTGCGTGACTCACCAGTGTGTCGCGATACACCGGTAGTGAACCCTTGTTTGTTTTCAATTTTGATTCAGCGTTGTGAGGCAATTGAGGAACCAGATGCGGATCTAGAATGTGAAAACTGGGGGAGGGCATCCCAGGCACGTATCAAGGGGGGTATAGGGAGGCCGGGCCCCCAAAACTTTTTGCCGGATCTCCAAAATTTTCACGGTAGGCTTGCAAATGAACTATAACATGGTGATGAACTATAATGTGGTTGGATCGGCCCCCCTAACTTCAGCCGGCCCCCTACATTTTTGGGCTGGCTAGGGGCCTGGGCCAGCCAGAATGCAGACTATGGTAAGTATATCATGAGATTGCTATAAACTACCAAATATATAAAAAATAATAGTTTAAATTATTTTTGTCACTATAAAACTGGTGACCCTAGCCTCCCCGGCCCCAGGCTACATCCGCCACTGTAAGGAACTGAGGTAAAGTAGCGAACTTAAGTTTAGCAAGTCAGAAACAGCTAGAAGGAATGTCGATGTATACTGATTGACCACAGATCACCAGATTAATAATCTTTGGCTATCCATAGTTCTTTCTGGATTTTAATCAAGAGTTTTAATGTTAGATCACGTTATATTCTGTTACAGTTTCTAACATATATTCCCACTATCAGTGAATATTCTATTCAATTTTATTTATTTTTCCCCCTAAAATCGTAAAAAAAAAAAAAAAAAAAAAAAACTATCCTTTAATTTTCTTTAATTATAATTAACATGATCAAGACTTCCTGCTTGTTCCTGGTGTATCCCCACTCGCTGTCACTCACACACCGTCTCCCTCGCCCCCCGAATGTATCCAGTGCAACATTTCGTAGCTAAAAATGGATCCCATGATCAAACGCCTCAAAACTTCACATTATTCCGCTTTCCTGAACTGGCCAGCAGATGTCATTAGCCTCTTCTTGAGAAGGTGGAGTCTACGACCGGAAGTGGGCGGAGCATATAAAAGGGTGGAAAAGACTTGCAGAGTAATTCCGTCCCCCCGAACCCTCCCTTTTATGTTAAAAGCCCTGCAGCGTTGCATTGCAAAATTTGAAATCGATCTCGAAACGCTGCAACCCTGAGCTGGCGAGGCGTGGTTACTTCGTCAAAGAAGGACGAAGCGGGGGAAAGAGGGCGCGCGAAAACCAGTTTGAAGGGGGTGGCTCTTGGCTAAATGTGGATGGACTTGCATGCATACAGGGTTACCAGGCAAATAACTTCAGTAATGCATTTCCGGTAACAGAAGTAGTAATAGGTACATATACTATTGTGTTCTGGCAACCCGTTCTTCCTTACCTTGCCTCATTGCCTTCACGCAGATATAAACGACAAACTTTTTTCTTTCTTTCGTTTTTTTTTTCCCTCAAAGAGCGAAAAGATCATTTAAAATTTTATATCGCTTCTAAGTCGATCAAAATGTCATAAAACAAGTTCATACCCAATTTCAATATTCGTGTAAGAACCACCGGAAGAAGAGTTAGCATTATTTATTCCTTTTTTTTTTTTAAATCAATTCGCGAAGGAATTTTTAATAAGAGAAGTGCAATGGAGATTTGTCTTAACACAACAAATTTATTTACTTTTTAAATACGTATAATACTATCCCACGAATGATTATGAGTTACACAACAGTTTAATTTATTATTATTATTATTATTATTATTATTATTATTATTATTATTATTATTATTATTATTATTATTATTATTATTATTATTATTATTATTATTAGATCCATGCCTTTTTTGTTCCGCATATATCTTCACGTTTGCTCCATATAAACAATTTTATTCCCTATATACGTAATGTCATTGCAAGAAGTTATGAATATTGCTAGCACATACTTTATAATAGGGATATTATATATCTTTCGATTTTAGAATCTTTTGGATCAATGACAAACATTTATTAATTTAGAAAAGGATATATGATTATTAAGATATTGGGACAGTTTAAGGACAGGTTGTGGACATTCGCCAAATAATAATGCTTTCCAAGGTTTTCTTAAAATAAATAACCTGGAGTTTTTCTTTAATATGAGCGATATTACTATTTTTGTTGATTGGTTGATTATAGAGTTTTGATGTTCCTTTCAGCAACAAGGCTATATGAGACGTCTGGCGTACACACATAAATTTTTGTTGGGAGGGATCTAATACTATAAGACATTATGTCTATGTTATTGAACAGGTGTTATTCTGTGTCCGAAAAGACTATAAGTAATTGTTAAGTACCGTCAGTTATATTCTATTTTTCTTTTTTTTAAAAAAAATAGACTTTAGTATATGAAAAGCAAGCGTACAGATAAAAATGTAAGATCATATCTTTTGGCTATAAGGTTACATCAATAATTTCTCTGCTAAGTGAGTATTATTGTTTTCTTATTAAGAAAGTGTACTAATGTTTTCTGGAGTTACGAAGTTTTGGGGGCGCGGCTCAGACACGGGGGCCCACCGCATGGGTGCGCCCCTGTGAGAACTAAATCTACAGTCTAACATGAGTCCGAACCACAAATATTCCCATCATGATATTGTTTTTGTCGTGAGCGAACATAACAATTATACACACCCCCTCCAGATGAGTGAATGGTGGGAGAGCATGAACCCATGATAAAGTTCTATGAATATGTTGTCATTTTCCGTATTTAAAAATATCTATTCGAATGTCTTGAGGAGAATATTTTAAATGTTCATTAAGGAGCAACAAGGAATTACAAACACATATTGTTTCCTACAAAACGAAACGAGGCAGAATTTACGTGGCACGATGAAGGGTGCCAATTTCTATCTAAATTTTGGGGGGGGAGGGCATCAGATGCAGAAAGCATATATTAGGATTTTAAGACAAATTGCATTCAAATTATGCCAAATATTGTAAATTTACAAATACCATGAACTTTGAGGGGCTTCGGCCCCCCAGGATCGGCGCCCTTGGGCACGATACAAATCGAGACAGAGCTCTCCCTGTACAAATAGGTGTACAATTCGAGATGAGACAGCATTTTTACGATATCATTTCGAGACGAGATATCCCCAGAACTTATCTCGTTGGCAACGCTTCAAATACACAAAACAAAACAAAACAAAACAAAACAAAACAAAAAAAATGAAAGCTCCATTTTGACTTTTCTCTAACATTTTACTAACTTCACATATTATTATTGGTATCTTTTAATACCTAAAGGAGCTTGAGTCCCCTTAATTCCCTTGGGGGCACTGGCACTGTTGTTCTTAACTATAAACTAACTGAGGTGTATGGAACCTGCAGGTTCGGTGCCGCATTCATAGAAGTTCTCCATTGACTTGTGTTCTTAGCCAACTGGATCCAGTTTCTACTTTGTATTCCTATTTCTGCGAGATTAATTCTCTCATATGTGCCTAGGTCTTTTTATTTATTTTTTTTTTAAACATTAAGTTTCCAGTTAAAATGTTTAAAAGCGTTCCTACTTTCATTCATTCTGACTACTTGACCTGAGGAGATCCCTAGTTAGGTAAACAGTATAAATTTTGCAGTTTCTCGTTATGAGGTTTCCGCCATTCCCAATTCTCGTTCCTCTTAGGTCTGAATCTTTGTGTCTCAGGATCTTGCTCTCAAATACTTTTAGTCTATGTTCTTCTCTCAGAGTGAGTGATCATATTTTGCAACCATACTGTACTGTACAGCAGACATAATTATCATTTTATAGACATAACGTCATTTCAGGTTATGCCAAAGGGAGGCAGTCCGCCGATATAAGACTTCAATGTTTTGTATTAATATTAACATAGACTACAATTCATCAAAAATCATATGTTTCTCAAACATTGTCCCCCTCCCCTTGCCCTTCTCAAATGACGCCCCTGTAGAATTTGGACTGTATAAAAACAGAAATTCCCTGCTTTCAATCAATATTTAAGTTCTTCGTGGTTTTGGTCTGTTAATGTTGTTCCTAGAATTCGAAAATGTCTTCTTTGTTGAAAATATTACTTAATATTTTAACTTATCTACAAAATGCAATGTTATGGTCACGGCAAATTTCCATAGGTTTGTTTAAAGGGACAAGTTTTGCCGATAGATGGCACTACAGTCTTCATATCTCTCCCATGCATTTTTTTTTTTACCATTCACAAAAAAATCACGATCTCTCTTACAAATTTTAACCTAGAGACTTCAAACTTTTAGAAAGGGAACTTCATAATCTATCGAAGGCAATAATCCGTGCCGATTTTTTATTTAGAATTTTCTTCATTGTTGAAATGGCTTGATTGTTGAAATGGAGATCCAAACCTTTAACAATAGAATTGTTTCAACAATGAAGAAAATTCTAAATAAAAAAATCGGCACGGATTGTTCCCTTTAATAGGTTATGAAGTTCCTTCTCTAAAAATTTAAAGTCTCTAAGTTGAAATTTGTAAGAGAAATTGCAAATTTTCGTGAAAGATAAAGAATACATGAGAGAGATACGAAGACTGTAGCGACATCTATCGGCAAAACTTGTCCCTTTACACTAACCTGCGTTCTCAAACAGTTGCAACGTTTCAGATTATGTCAGGATGTGTGTGTGTGTGTGTGCAAGTGTTCATCAACCTAAAAATGACTCTACTGTCCTAAACTAATCTCCTATCAAACTGAGATCATCAGCAGAAGTCATAACCCGAGGAGTGCTATTCAGCTCTAAGCGATTGTTGTTGTCTTTAATTTTTATTATAGCGTATTCCAGAACAAAATTGAATAATAATAGGAATAATAAATCTTGTTTTAGTCCTTCTCGATGTTAAAGCTACGGCTCACACGATGGCTCAGTGATAGAGTTCTTACTTCTGGTGTGTGAGGTCCCTGGTTCGATCCCCCGCCACGTAAGTTTATGGTGGATAACATCGTGTCTCTGGGCTTTCTGTGGGTACTCCTGCTTCCTCCCACATTCCCATTCCAATAATTATTTCATCATCATTCACTTGCCTTAATCATCCATCTCCCTTAGCCTAAAAGGACATAATCATAGGACGTTAAACTGAAAGATTTCATTTTTACTTTTCGATGTGAAGTCTCGTGGACAAATAGTTTCCTACTCGGACTTTACTTTGGGTTTCATTTAGATAAACAGATATTTATTAATTTAACTAACTCTTTTGATATACTAAATTTAGGGACGTTATTTGGGGAGGACAGCAGGGGACAATTGCTCCCTCGTGAATTGCAGATGCTTTTTAACAAATTGTATTCTAATATACTAAGCGTATGGCTACTCAAGAATACGTTTCCGATGCGTTACCCCCCGAACGTGGCTATTCGGTAATTTTACTTTCGCCAGAGTCATAATTCATACTGTGAGCCAGTCAGGGTTTCCAGGCCTTACTGCCACACCCTAAGGGTTAGGGTATTTGAGAATGCGTTTTCGAAGCGTTACTCGCCGTAGTAAACGCGACTAAGGTGGATATTTGTTAAATTTACTTTATCCAGAGCTATAAATCATACTGCGAACCAGTCAGGGTTTCCAGGTCTTTTATGCTAGGTCCAGGTCTATAGTAACAGAGTTCCAATACTCTGCACAAAGCATCTTCCAAGCAGCTGTTTCTTGCTAAAATCCCCTTGCCTAGCAACATGTCTTTCCTTTTTCTTTTTCTTCCTTTAGACATCTTTTAAACAGCAGGCGGTCTATTGTTCCGAAATGTACCAAATACGCTCGAGCTAACGTTTTCTCCGCGTTTCTATTGCTTTCGCGTTTGTGATTAACCATCTACATTTAAATACATGGTCAGCGTGTTTCAAGCGTACGCATGAATAATAAAAACGCATGGCGAACGCTTATGAATAGTCATGGGCTTATTCTCATTCATGCGAATCACGAGAAATAACCCTATTGTGTTACATAGATTTCAATTGAGTTGAGATGATTTTGAGTTTAGTGTCTTTTTCACCAGCGAGACTATATGAGACGTGGACCTACTGATTAACATGAAATCCGAACAGTATGTGCATGAGCTCCTGCCGGGAATCGAACTCGAATCTCCTGTCAAAGGCGCTTACACGCTAACCACTTAGCCAAGAAGGCAAAATTTGAAATGGCGCTACTGACCAATTTGGCAAGTATGATGTACCTAAGTCTAATGTTTTCTTCCTAACCAAGTCATTGGCCTTTCTGAATACAATAAATAATTTATGTACTGCGACACTGTATTTCCATTTCTTCTCAAGTATTTGGCGAATGGTAAATATCTGGTCAATAGTTGATCGATTCCGTCTAAATCCGCATAATCTCCAATAATTTCATCTGTGTATAAGATCAACATTGCCAGTGAAATTAAAGTTATAAGATCAATATTGCTTGAATTTGTTATACTGTGTACAAATATAGGCCATAGCTTATAGCTATAGCTAGTTATTATTATTCCATAATAATAATAATAATAATAATAATAATAATAATAATAATAATAATAATAATAATAATAATAATAATAATAATAATAATAATAATAATAATAATTATTATTATTATTATTATTATTATTATTATTATTATTATTATTATTATTATTATTATTATTATTATTATTTTATTATTATTATTATTATTATTTACATATTTATATAAAACCACCAGACCACTTGGTCTAAGAGCTCATTTGAGAGCTTAAACCTGCTCCAGCGCCATCTACTGGCGGCCAGCTGAACTACGTGCAATCTAGCGGTGAGCACGTCGTCAGCGCACAACGACGCCCTATCCGTAACAAGAGCATGAACAGCTTTCTAGACCTAGTTAGTGGCTGCCACGTCTTGTTTTCACGTGGCTCCCCAGTTTGCCTCACAACGCTGGATGAACGCCGAAAATTGGGAAGCACCAGCCGGACATGAGGCCAACGCTCTAACATATTTATATTCATATAGTGATATACAGGGTGTTAATGAACTATACCGACAAACTGTAAGATGTGATTCCTCACATCAAAATAAGTGCATAGTTTCAAAGCTAGGACTGTCCAAAATCGCGAAAAACCCGAATTTCAAGGGGCCCTATTTCGAATTCGAGAGACTGTGGATGGTGGTCCTTCTTATTGTAATGGAAGTCACGCATACGATGCGTATTTCATTGATGTTTAATGGCTGTACAGATTATTCCCTACAGGGTCAAATTCCCAGACATCTCATCAAGCGAATTTTGAGATATACTCTGAGTTTATGATTGGTCCATAGCAGGCAAACGATAAGCCTTGATAACAATGAACACGGAATCCTTTGGGGCGATATCGGAAGTGTTAAGGATCGTCAGCATCACGGTCTCTCATACTCGGGAAAACGCATGCTGCGATGTTTTCTTTCACGCTTATAAGTGAAGAAAACGTGAAACGTACAGTGAAAAAATACATATCATTACATATTACTCCGAACACAAAGAAACATGGAGCTGCCGGTTCCTAACACTTCGGCCTTCCCTCCAAAGCATTGGAAGTCCATTGTTTTCAAGATTTACATCCTGCCTACTTTGGACTCTTCTTCAAATCAGGGTATATCTGAAAACTTACACCCTGTAGGGAATACCCTCTACACCTATTGACAATTGATGACATATGCACTTTTGGATTGTATATGCGTGACTTCCTTTACGCTGATAAGAACCACCATCCTCAGTTTCTGGAATTCGAAATAGGGTCTCTTGAAATTTAGCTTTTTCTCGATTTTGGACAGCCCTAGCTCTGAAAATATGTACTTTTTCGCCATAGGCCCATGTGAACTTTTTCTCTTATTTTGATGTGAGGAATCACCCCTTACAGTTTGTCGGTATAGTTCATTAACACCCTGTATATATAGTCATATTTATGTACAGTATACATTTAATGTTTCGCGTACAGAAAGGGTTATATTGATTTTCATGGAATGGATGTATGATGTTCATGAAGATCCTACATTTCTGTGTGAAATACAAGGCATTGATTCCCTACCACAATTTACTTTCAAAGTCAATGATGTATTATTCGGAGGTTTCTACATTCAGCATCGTTGTGGCTTGGTTCTCGGTAGCAGCTTTTCTTTTCTTTTCTTCTTCTTCTTTTTTTTAATACAGTAATGCGTCTCACGTAGCCTTTCTGCCGAAAAGAAACGATTTACTGCAAACAAACAAGCTGTAATCTGGATGTTTGGTTTATGTAAAATAAGCATTCCTTCTCACTCCAAAGCTATATGAGATATGAGTCTATAGTTGAATCTTATTACGCATGTATTTCCACCAGAAATTTAATTCCGGGCTTTATAACATGAAAGCTGGAATGTAAATTATTTGACCGTGAAGAGCACTGATCTGGCAGTGATGCTCTGAGTTGATGCATGCAGATTTTTTTCTTTATTATACCGGATGTTTCAGATAAAATATTCCGTGTTAATAAACCACAAATAACTGGAGAAAAAATGTGAGGAAGCGAATAATGGAGAAAGAAAAACGTCAAAGGGTGTATCGAATAGAGCGTTCTGCTTGCTTCGCCAGGCTCCTCTCCTTCCCTGAGAAGTTACCCAAAAGTTTTAAATGGCAAACTATGTCATCTGAACGTCATTGAAAAGGCTACGGAAAAACAAACAACCTTTGTACGAGGAGAAAAAGTTTTTCGTATGACGCAGCTATAAGGAAATGGCTATTATTTAGAGATATGTGTGAATTTTTGTATAATCAAATAAAATATTCAACGCTTATAAATTACAAACGGCTGGAAGCGGAAGTTTGAAACAAATAGTGAAATGGGCCGCGGTGGCGCAGTGATAGAGCGTTCACCTCTCGGATTCCCGCACGGATCGGGGAGTTCTCCCTGCCATACTGAAATCTCCATCATGGATCCGTGAGGTCACACGAAAAATTTTGCATGGAACCGTATACCATCTGATACATATTGAGAAGACAATGGAAATCAACTTTCGTGGGGGGCCGCGGTGGCTCAGTGGTAGAGCGTTCACCTCTGGTGTTTGGGGTCCCGGGTTCGATCCCAGCCCTCGCCAAGTGAACTTTGTGGTGGACAAATACCGTATGCGTGGGTTTTCCCGGGATTCTCCCGTTTCCTCCTACTTTCTTAATTCCACCATTTCATTCATTACTCATCATCAGCGTCTCCTTTAGCCTAGCCGGCATAACCGTTGGACGTAAAACTCAAAAATTTCATTTCAACTTTTGTGAGAAGCGTTTTTCATGTTGGGTATTACTCAAGAAGATTCGGCAGATACTTCTTGCCTCGGTGTAACCATATTTCCACTGCTCCATGTCATATTTACGTTATATGGTGGCCATTAGGTAAACGGCACCGAAGTAAAAATACAAAATTTGTTTTCTACGTTCGTTTCAATGATGTATTAGATGACATACCTTACCAAATCAAACCACTTTGCGTAACATCCCATTTAAGGGATTGAGCCGCTCCAACGCCATCTGTCCGTGGCCGGCTGAACTTCATCTAGCGTAGCAACGAGCGCGCTGCTTTGCCCTGTCACTAACCGGTGTATCGGAAGAAGCTTACTACACCTAGTGACCGTCATGTCTTTCATTCACATAACTCCTCAGTTTGGCTCACGACGCTGGGCGGAAGACGGCATACCTTGCCATTTTAAAATCTTCCATGGTCTCCCAGGATCCCACGATACAGGGATCTATGGGACAAGCAGAACAATACATTGGATGCGCCCTCTGACATTTTCCTATCTGAGTTTTTTTTTCTTTCTCTCTTTAGCAGTTTCTGACTTATAAGCACTAGACATTTTATCTAAAACATCCTGTAGATATTTACACGGAAGGATACATGTCGTTTCACAGTACGCTATAATACCCTACTATCATATATTTTTTTTAAATCGTTATTTTTAAAAAAATCCAGAAGTCACACCTCTACGGCGATTTAGAACATTATATCCCCTAACAAGTAGATATTATGCATACAGTATAACAATAATATAACTGAACATCTGTAAGTAACGTTAAGGATAAACTAAAGGAAATATCTTCAAAGACAAAACGAAGAAAATTATAAGAAATGCTCACGAGAGAGAAAACAAAAGTAATGGAAATACAAATAGTAGATTATTATCAATTCCATAAACGATGCTCTTTGGAGTTCCAGAAGATACATCGTCCTGGAGATGCAAACCACTTTTCTACACAAAGAACTAGGGAGAAGGTAAGAAAAAGGACTCACATAAGCAAATTCTTATCTTTCCCATAGAGGGACTCGAACCATTATATTTGAGTTTACATGCGAGGCAAACTTTTTTCCCCCAACTTTGGTAACAGGTTAACATTATTCCAATCTATAAATCTGGCACTAAAACTGATGTATGTTCCTATAGACCCATGTCTCTTCTCTCTCTCCGTTGTCAATTCTATGCGAGAAAATCATTAAGGACAGACTTTACAAGTTCACAGCTCCTTATTTGAACATTGTACTGCATGGATTCCTGCAACAAAAATCATGTCTTACCAACCTATCAGAATTTCTTATTCATGCTATAAACTGTACTTCAGAAACCTCTCAACTGGATGTAATATACTTAGATTTCACCAAAGCTTTCGAGAAAATTAACACCCATATTCTTTTTTTTTACAAGCTATCCAACAGATTTAATCTTCATGGCAAATTCCTGTCTTTACTAATAGATTATTTTACTAATCGTATGCAACGTGTTGTTATGCCAGATGCTTCATCCAAATTTGTCCCAGTTCTTTCTGGAGTTCCCCAGGGTATTGTTCTAGGACCACTGCTATTTCTTCTTTACATGGATGATCTCCCTTCCTTCCTGTCTTTACCATCTATGGCCATTCTTTTCTTTCCTGATGATTGTAAAATTTTCCATAAAATCTCTACCATAGCTGATGCCCTAGTACTTCAACAATTCTTACTAAACTTACAGACTGGTGTACGACTTAGAATTTAAAACTCAACCTTCTTCGAAGAAAAATAAGATTTATCACAAATATTGTATTAATAACAGTCCTATCGAAAGAGTGGCTACACACAAAGATCTCAGAGTTTTATTCGATGAGAAACTTACATTTGCTGATCACATCACCTTTACTGTTAAGAGTGCTATGAGAATACTGGGTATGCTTTACAGATTTACTGAAATTTGCGATCTCAATTCACTCAGTATTTTCTTCAATGCTTTTGTGTCTCCTAAAATTGAATATTGCTCACCGATAGGAATATGGCCTGTGCTTCAAAATTATCCCGTTTTGATTCTGTCCTTAACTTTTTTTCTTGCCATTGTAAAACATAGTGCCTTCAGTGCGTAGTCTTAATAAAACATAGCTCGTAAACAAACTCAATATTCAGACTCCACTTACTCGACGTATGGTGGCGGACTTGCTGTCTCTATAAAATTATCAATGGGAAAATTAACTCTGAATTGTTGGTCTCCGTTGTCAATTTTCGCGTACCTTCTCGCCTTACTCGCAGTCATATATTAATTACATATGTAACGCCCAGATTATGAATTATACAACGTTCCTTATACTTCAGGCTGGCATCATTGTATAATAGTTTATCGTCAGATGTTGAAATTTTTGACTTTGAAAATCACTTTGAAAACAAGTTAAAGTCTCTGTAAATATTGTTCATGTTCTATGTATATATAAATCTATTTTTGTTTTTATTTTTATTTTGTATTTTTTCTTTCTTTTTTGTTATTTCTTATGTATGTTGTTACATTGTTTCAGTGTAAAATGGACATTGATCTATATCTGAAACATTTGTAAATAAATAAATAAATAAATAAATAAATAAATAAATAAACTTTCCTACTCATTGTCAGAATGTAGTCAACAGGGGCGGATCCAGGGGGGCAATCGCCCCGATCGTCCCCGCCCAGAAGAGAAAACTTTCTTATTTTATATATATATAATTAAAACCCATCCCAAAGTTTGGAGCCCTTAAAAGTAGCAGTATGACAACTCACCGCTCCCCCCCCCTCCAGAGGTCGGTCCTGGATCCGCCCCTGGTAGCCAAACTTAGGACCTTCCACATAGAAAGTTTGCGCATTAGGAACTTTGCCTCGAAGAAGCACTCCTTCACAACGAACTACAAAACATTAAGACCATACGTGGCTATGCAACGTTTTCAGCAGATGCTCTAGTCTCTTAATTGACTACTATGACCCCATCATCAGAATAAATGCAAACTTACTCTCTCTTTGTATAGTAATACGATTATTCACATGTCCAGGAACAGTTATACGGGATTCTAGCAAACAGTGTAATTTCGGTTGTAATGGGGAGCACAGTTCTCCTCGCAAGCAGGTTCACGCCGGAAAAAAAAAAAAACTTTAGGTAAAGGGAAAGGGTGATTAAGGCAAGAGAATCATGATGAAAGAATTGGTGGAATGAGAAGGTGGGAGGACACTGGAGTATCCGAGAAAACCCACGGACACAAGTTGTTCACCACAAACTTACTTGGCCGGGGATCGAGCCAAGGGCCCCACGCATTAAAGGTAAGCGTCCGTGAAAAGTATAAAATTTAAAACTAGCTACATTTTCCTTTTTCACGGATGCTTACCTCTGATGTGTGGGGTCTCTGGTTCGATCTCCGGTCAAGTAAATTTGTGGTGAACAACTTGTGTCCAGTGTACTCCTGTATCCTCCCAGATTTTTATTCCACCAATTCTTCCATTATCATTCACTTGCCTTAATCATCCTTCTCCTTTAGCCTAGCAAGCATCATCGTGGGAGATGAAACCGAAAGATTTCATTTCGTGAAAAAGGAAAATGTATTTTTTAAATTTTGTACGTAGGTCTACAGTATTGAAATATTCACTATTGTAATTCTGGAGGAATGAGGAGCATAGCACCCACTAACAAGTATATTTCTCATATATTGAAACACGTAAGACTGCTGATTGCTGCACGTACAGTGCAGCCATCTCTTGACAAATTGTCACTTCAAAATGCCCGGTAATACCAGCTGCTGAGAGACAGACTCGCCTCGCAGTTAGCAAGCAAGAATAAAAATGGATTCTTGGAGAAAGATACGTCACGTGTGCAAAAAGGGTTAATATATTCTATGGAACCAGTTATATCACCTACATTATTATTATTATACCATATGTTTATTAACAAGTACGTTTCGATTCACATTGTAAAAATACAGGAGACTTCCGAACCATGAGAACTCAATAACGAAATTGATTACAGTACATTGGTAACTTCCAGTTGTTTTGATTTAATTTGATTTTAGTTTAGCGTCCCTTTCAGCAGTAAGGCTACATCAGACGTGGACCTACAACTTATCGTGAGATCGGAACCACATAAGCTTTTCCGGGAATCGAACCCAAGCCTCCTCCACTAAAGACGAGTACGGTATCTATCGATCCACGAGGGAGCTGAAGTCCCAGTTGTAAAATGGCGATAAGATCAAAGATGGATCTTGTTTCTGGGTCACTAAAATCATTTTAAATGCATATTTCTTGCCTTTTTAAAACCATTTTTCCTATACAAGGACTAATACATAAACCGGAAGTGGTAGCAGATTACCACAACTTCCGGTTGCTGTAAAGGAATCAAGTCGAAAATGGAACATATCTTCCGGGCACTTAATCGATTGCAGAAAGTTGCTTCTCACTATGTATTACCGTTTTTGGCTCTGAAAATCCGTAGTGAAACCGGAAGTAATAGTTAACTTCTACCAGTTCGGTTTCAGTAGAGATATGCAGGTAAGGACATTATTTTTTTGAGACGCTGAATCGATTAAAAAATCAGCATGCCGCTGTCTATTACCGTTTCCGTTTTATGAGCATAAACGTTGAAACCGGAAATGGTTCATTTCTACCACTTCCGGTTTAAATAGAGGATTACGGATGAGATGGAGCCTTGAAATGCAGAATCGATTTAAGAAACGCCTGTCACTGCCTTTTATTGTTTTTTTTTGTTTTTGAAGTTCAATATTAAAACCGGAAGTAGTACTAAATTTCCATAACTTCCGGTTTTAACAGAGATGTGCTGGTACTGTATTGATCCCCCCCCAAAAGTTTGTTACTATCTATTACCGGGTTTGTTTTATGACGATCAACGTTGAACACGGAAATTACTAATTTCTACTACTTCCGGTTTGATTAGAGAGTTAATGAAGAAAATGGAGCCTATCCTGAGAATGCTAAATTGATTCCAAAACAATTACTTCTTTTTATTGTTTACTAGTGTTGCTCACAGAACGAGAAAATGTCATAAATGTTTGGCAAATTCTCGTCCCGTCTCGTTTCTTGAAGAATTCTTTCTCTTAGGCGAATTGGCGTTCCCCACGGGACTCGAGAAATACAGTATGAAACGAAATGAAATCTTTCCGCCTTATGCAGAGTCGTTTTGAAGTATGTTTAGTGTCATACTAAAGGTCTGACTACTGCAGGAAACATATATTAGTCGAACTCTTTAGTATGATACTAATCACTCTTCAGAACGATTCTGCATAAGGCCCTTTATGTTTTACGTCCCATGGTTATGCGAGCTAGGATTACGCTTGAACACAATAAAACACCACAATATGTGTGGCAACTAAGCACTTCAAATACCCGCAAAATAGTAATGTGCATATTTGATAGGCTGGCTGACAACTAACGCCACCTACACGACAAAACCAATAAAACGTCTGTTGGATTAAAACATTCACATGACTGCTAGCAGAAAATACTTTAAAGGCCAACCAAATGCACTGGCGGGAAGTGTGCCAAGATAAAACAAACGCACTCTAATAGGGTGAACCACCAAGGTACCCATGTCACAACTTAAAGGAGTGGTTTTACGTACCCCTGGATCATGATTCCTGGGTCCTGACCACGGGTCATGTACTATATAGGCACACGTACCTGTATGTCAGATATCCAAACAAAGATATCCAGGTTCTGGAAGGCCCACGATTTTGAGAGGACACGGGGCCCTCCAGGATCGACGCTGGTGTTACATAGGAAATAACAGGTTATAAACCAGGACTGACATTATCCATTGTATTTAGTACTCCACTTAGAACGAAAACTTTTGCATAGAGTGTATAACTAAAAACTTACTTTATATTAAGGTAAAGGGGAAAAAAATACACCCCCTGAAGCTGATCCTTTTGTGTGAGAAAGTACGTAGTTTGCATTTTGCAGGTGTTTTCTGTATAGTATCATCTGTGGCATTGTTAAGTCTCCCAGCCCCTCATTCTTTTTGAGAGCTGAAAACATGACATTGTATAGTTGGGAATTCAACTTATATACGGAAGCTTCGACACGCGATGTTTATAATGCAACTCTAATGTTTACATGAGCCATTCGTGAGCTTCTTCAATCGTCGGACGGAGGCAAAAGAAAAACGGAAGGAAATGATAAAACACAGGCAAGAATCAAATATAATGTAGATAGAATGTTCTATATACTGTATGCGCAGTACATCACAAAGAAAGAAAAATATAAAACATTCGAGTACAGATTGTGGTAATTGTGAAATCAAATAAAAATAGAAAAATAAAGAAAGAAATATATAGTAAAAAATCTTGCAACTGGTAGCCACTGTTTGTCAGACACGGATAAACCAGAACGGAATGACGTATGAGCGAAAGACCATATTTTCCATTGCCATTGGCCATCATAATGCAAATATAAAACACATGCATCCCATATTTAAACAATTCACCTGTTTTTTCTTCCCCTTTTTATATATCTTTCGTAAAAAGGGAAAAGCAAACAGGGAATTATCTGCCCGATTTTATAGGGAGAATTTTGAGTTTGTCCTCCGATGTCCTGTGCCCCGTCCGCATATATTTTAATTACGCTGGACTCTAACCATAGGAGCTAAATACACGGTTCTGATTGGATTGAAGTTATCCGTTTCTCTCCTCGTAGCATACATATAGCACAAATCAAACGCCAGGTGCTGTCACTCCTCATAGTCGAGCATGCTAGCCCACGGTCTAGTAATGAAAATCGCATTTGACGTGAGTTCAAATTCGGCTCAAGAAAAGATTTTTTTTTTTTAAATTTTCATAACACTTTTGTCATTAAAATAAGATAAGAATAATGCTCATTTGCGAATGTACGTAATACATAACGTATAAAAAGACATTTACTTACGCTACTAAACATAGCTGAGCGAGCGTCAGCGATCGAAGGGGGTTAGAAACCCCGCAGGGCTCGTTTTACTCCACCTTGACCCCTACAATAATACCACGTGACATTACGTCACACTCGGGTGGTGTAACTTCGATGTAAATCTACCCTCACCCGCTTCCTTGTGACCAACTTAAAACAATTAGCTAGGGTAAGGCGTGGAAAAATATATGCGCAAGGCCCTATCTTGGTGTCTCTTGGCCCAACTTTCACCCAGGACAGTCCTGGTCTGATTCGTAAATTGACTAGGCTGTAGGGTTGCCAAGTTTGAAAAATAAAATTACTGGCACGCGCTCATAATCTCCAAAACAGATGAAGAATAAGTGTATTTTAAATCCTGTAACATAATAGTGAGTCTAACGTTGAAAGCAAATTCCAGTCATTAGAAACCAGGGACGGATTCAGGAACTACTTCTGGGGGGGGGGTTGTCATACTGCTACATTTAAGGGCTCCAAACTTTGGGATTGGTTTTATTTATACTGACACACAATCATAGTCAACGTCTTGCGAATAAAATCAGAAAAATAAACACACTGCTGAACAAGACTGCACTTATTTAATATAAAAACACATTTAAACGTGACGTTTCGATCTTCTAGCCAAGATCCTCATCAGACGTACACTCCGATGTAATAGCTCCTCTCGGAGTGTACGTCTGATGAGGATCTTGGCTAGAAGATCGAAACGTCACGTTTAAATGTGTTTTTATATTAAATAAGTGCAGTCTTGTTCAGCAGTGTGTTTATTTTTCTGGTTTTATTTATATGTATAAAATAAGAAAGCTTCCTCTTCCGGGGGGGGGGGACGATCGCCCCGATCGCTCCCCTGGATTCGCCCCTGTTAGAAACTATATGATTATCATCTTAGATTGAAAGTTTAACGTGTAAACTAAATTCTAACTATTTGAAAATATGTTGTAAACTTAAGTTTGTAATTTAAAGTCTATACTAAACTGCAGCTATTTGAAACTATGTGATTGATTGATGATTGTAAACTTAAGTTTAGAATTTGACGGTCTGAATTAAAACTTCAACCTTCAAAATCATGTGATTGTAGTCGTTAAGTTGAAAGTTTAATACATCTCTAAACTCAAACCATTTGAAATTACGTGATTACAAACTTCAATCTTTAAAGTTTACGATCCCATAGTTTCAAATGGTGTTTACAGTAAACATTCCGTTATTTCTTTCTACTAAGAATTTAAAGTAACGTAAGAACCTCTGATCTTAAGGTGATATATAATGATAATATTGTTCTTAGAACTTCTGTAAGATGTCTGAATTCAAATTCCAGTATTGCATTGTATGTGTATATGTCATCAATTACCTAGTTCTTATTACAGGTGTTGTATATTATACTTTTCAAAACTTGAATAAAAGCAATATATTCTGTTCTTTTAGACGCTTAAAGAAGGAAAGGGAGGGTTTTGTACTGGTGAAACTTTTCCTGTAATAATAATACCGTCTAAATGATCACATTTGTCTTTGAATAAATTACCATAATAAATTTAATGGCACCAACAGGTATTTTAAGATCTCAAATAATCCAAGAGTTTATATACATATGGAATAGCTCCATCGTAACATTGTGAATTGATTTCGCTATGTTGCAACAGAATACATGAACTTTTGTTGGTAACAGTGTCTAAATAGCCAAACAAAAAAGTTTTCATCTTTCAAGAAAATAAACAAAACAATTCTTATTTCGGTGGTCTTGTATGGCAGAATGCAACTACACAAATATCATAGAAATAATTGGTTCATTTAGTTGAAAAAAAAAATCACATTTATTACAAACGCTTATTGGACTCCTTTACTTATGGTGACAGCCAGCCATATAAAATATACAACATTAGATGATTTTAAAATATTCAATATCTATCCATATGGCAATATATAAGTCTCTACTGGAATGTTTATGAAATATCTAGGATTTCTTTCCATTTTTTCTTATGTTGATGTCTTCAATAATAAGTACATTTGAGGTAATACGAGTACGGTATGTCTGGAATAAATAGATTTCTAAACATTTTTCGTTCTTCCAGCAAAAGTGAAACATAAAGGGATCGTGAGAACAGTTTAATATCCTATTTTGTGTTTCTGTGTTTCAGGGAAAGATTTCCGTTAGAAAAAATCTTTAAATAAAATTTTTAAGTTTTACGTCCCACGGTTATACCGGGTAGGCTAAAGGAGACGGTGATGATGAGAGATGAGTGAAATGGTGGAATGAAGAAAGTGGGAGGAAACGGGAGAACCACGACAAAATCCACGAGCACGGTGTTTGTCCACCACAAAGTTCACACGTCGCGAGCTGGGATCAAACCAGGGACCCCAAGCACCGGAGGGAAACGCTCTACCACTTTTTTTAAACTTCCTGACTTATTTTCTACTTCAACCACTTTTCAGGACTACTAGACACGACAGGGACACGAACACAGAAACATCGGGGACAGTTTAAATTCCACCCTTGCTACTACAGAGGGATTCGAACCCCCAATGGGCTTCACCTCACGATCATCAGCCTAACGCCTCAGACCGCTCGGCTACACCCACCGGCTTCACTGAGCCACCGCGCCCCCCATTCTCTGTTAGAGGAGTATGGGAAGATATATAAGGGTGTTTCAAAACACCGTCAACGTTTGGGAGGTGATTCCTGACACCAAGATAAGACGAAAAGTATAGACCAATCTAGGCGCACAATTGCTTTCTTTCGGAGTTAAACACTGGAAAAAACATGAAAAAAATGAACTTTAAAGATACATAGCTTCAAAACTATGGAACCTACTATTGTCGGGCCAAGATTTCACTTAGGAACTAATATGTGCGCTATGCAAAAATACATGTTTCAGAATCCTAAGGTACTCACGCAATAAGTTGTGTAGAAAGTGTTTAGCTACGGGCATATAATCTAAAATACTCACCAACTACCTCTATAAAAATTGTTGCAGAAGTTCCGAAGGATTTTGGATATTTGGATATTTTGATTTTGGATATAGGTCCCATAGTATTGGAGCCATGGACATTTAAAATTCTTTTTTTCATGTTTTCGGCAGCCTATAACTCCGAAAGGAAGCATTTGGGCACCCAGGTTGATCTATACTTATCGTCTTATCTTGTTGTCAGAAATCACCTCCCATACGTTATCGGTGTTGTTTTCAAACATCATGTATATCTAAATAACGTTTTCATATAATAATAAAACACTGTGAGCGTACAGTTATACTTTAGTAGTGCCTTTTTTGCTTTGAATGTTCAATGCTGCAATATATTTTTTTTAAATAAAAAAACAAAAAGTATCGTAAGTTATTCAATAAAAGCAATAACATTTAATGTCAGTGTTCTATCAGCTATTTCATTCCGAGAAGTCAGTATATGGATCAAGTAAGGCCAGAATTTTAGTGCCTTTCACATTAGAAGCGAGGGGAAGAATCGTCTGTTAAGAGCCTGACATACTAAAAATAATACAAAATTTACCATTTTTTTCATAAGTGAAAGGAGATAATGAAATGCAACTTACCACAATTATAGATAATGTTATTCTATAACAGAAAATATGAACCTGAAGAATTTCCAGTGTTGCTATCCATAGAAATTACAGTGTTGCCAGAATGACAATTCTCCCAAAATTTAAGTTAAGGCAGCGACTAGAGGAAAGAACTTAAATGTATTTGATTATGTATCAAGTTGTCTTGGAATTCTATGGACTTCTTTTTAAATAATAGTTTTATTATTATTATTATTATTATCGAATAAATTCCCAGATACAGCACAACTTCGCCGTTTTACACAGGGAAGTGCTAACAAAAGAAAGAAAAAAAACAAAAAAAAAAAAACAATAATAAGAACAACACAGGGGCGGATCTAGGACCGACTTCTGGGGAAGCGGTGGGTTGCCATACTGCTACTTTTAAGGGCTCCAAACTTTAGGATGGGTTTTATTTATATATATAAAATAAGAAAGTTTCCTTTTCTGGGGGGGGAGATCGCCCCCCCTGGATCCGCCCCTGCAACAACATAAAACAGTGTCAAAAAAGAGTGTAAAAGTAATATTATTCCGTCAAAACTCGTTTAATTGCTCTTTCAAACACTGGGTACCTCGAAAAAATGTCCACATCAGTTGGTACTTGATTATAACAGTTTGGTATTCTGAAAAAAAAAAAAAAAAAGACCTCTGTACAATTGCCAACTAGAACGGGCAAGATGGAATAGGTGGGTATTTCGGGTTGTGCGGGAAGGGACACGTAAGGATAGTTCCTGAAGTAATATTTCCGATCTTAAGTTTCCTTTGACTATTTTATGAAGATATTTCAGGTCTGAGATAATTCTACGTACTTCTGGAGTTTGGATGTTAAGATGTCGCAAGAGTTCCTTCTTAGATAATATTCGAAGTGCAGGAACACGAAAACGGACTATAGCAATAAAGAAGTTGAGAATAGAATCAAGTCTGGAGAGATGTGTAGGTGCTGCCATGGCCCATATGAGAGAGAAGTATTTGATCTTGGGTGCTATTAAAATTTTATAAAATGTTGCTAATGACGAAACAGTGCGTAGTTCATTGAATCGATAAAGAAGTCACAACATGTGCATTGAATTCTTAAGTATTGAGGAAATGTGGTCAGAGAATGTGAGTTTTGAATCAAAGATGACACCAAGATCATTATGACTAGCAGAATGTGTGATAGGGGAATCATTGATATGGTATGTGGAGGAAACAGGAGACTTTTTTCAAAATAATAATAATACTGTCGCATTTCTTACTGTTGAGTTTCAATTGCCACATTTTACACCAGCCTATAAGGTAATTAATTTATGTCTTCCTGTAGGGGAATTGTGTCATGGAGACGCGAAATTTCTCTGTATAAATTACAATCGTCATCAAAAAGCAGAGGGGACTAAAACGACGTGACAAACATCTTGGCATTTGAAGGCGGCGCTCCAAGTTCCCTTTAAATGCTGCTAGCAAATGAGAAGGTTGCAGTTTTGCCACTTTTATTTTGTATACATTCATCCCCTGCCACCTGATCGAGCTGTAGTTCGTCTGCTTAGCCAAGCTACAGCCACACCCTTTTCTCATTCAGCAACGTCGCGTCAGAGCTTGCGTTTTATTCGTTTAGCTCAAATGCCAAGATGTTTGTCACAGGCTTTAGTTTGAGCTGATAAGTGCACGTAGAGATCATCCATATACAGGACAAATAGCAGGGGCCCAACTACACTCCCCTGAGTTTGTATTTAGTTTGTAATTAAATAATAATGTTATGTCATTTCTACCGTCATTTTTAGTTTCATTCTACGGAGTGACCATAAAGTCCTGTTATCCTCTATGCATTACATAGATATTAATAAGTCGTTGTTTCTTATTGTTGCAGGTGCTGAGATACATCTAAATCATGACATATGAGTCCACCTACATATGGAAGAACGGATCATAATAATCATGTGAGCTCACGAATGACCCCCCCATAGAGGAAAATCAATTAGAGATATTTAGCATGATTTTACTGTAAAGTTTCTGATACCTTCCCCTCCAAGCTCCAAAACCAACAATTTTACTGTGGAACAAAGAGCTCTTTGCAGCTGGTTGCATAAAAGATAAGCCCTGCTGAGAACGACCTCCAACCCGATTGGAAACGTATATAGAAGCTGCAACGTCTGTCAAACGTTCGAAAAAAATAAATCGTAAGCGGTCACAGGAATTAGGTGTTCCATTCTCGACATTGCAAAAACATATGACGAAGAATTTTTCCTTCAAGGGGAAAAGTGTTTATATGTAATGCGAGTATGCAAGTATGCAATATATGTATTTATACAAGTATGCAATATATCACAGTGCAAAAGCGGGAAACGTTTAGTTCTGGAGTGAAGAAAACCAACATTTTTATGAATAATTTGAACATAACCCACCATATGTCATGATCTGACCTGCAATGTTTGAAACCCAATTGGTAGGTCCACATTCCTTTGACAGTGCTGTGAATCACATTGCGTATCTCATCATGTTGCGCAATTGGTTCATTCCGTATCTGCAAGATCCGGGACTACTCGGTCGTGCATGGTTCCAGCAGGATGAAGCACCAGCCCATTATGCTATTGAAGTTGGAGAATTTCTTTTTGAGGCATTTCCTGATAAATAAATTGGACGTGGTTCTGCACATTTGCCTGCACCTTTGGAGTGGCCACCTCGAAGTTCTGATTTGTCATCTTGTGACAGTGCATTATGAGGGTTCATTAAACAAAAGGTTGATGCCACACATTACGGGACAATTTACGAACTTAAGGATGCTGTTCGACGTGCATTTACTGCCATCACGCCAGCAATGTTGAGGAGAATTTCACATGGTACACTCATGTCCAAAATTATTGTCGCATGTCTATAAATATGTTGTTCTAGGAATATAATTTCTAGAATATAATGAATTCGCTCGGTATTTCTTATAATGTTAGTATGTGTATAATCTGCAAAGACATGTATATGACAAATTTCATGTCAAAAGAGCAGTAAATAAGAACAATAAAACGAAAATAAAACTTTCTTGTTCATTTAGCAACATTTTATTGTACTCGTTATAATTTTCGTATTTATAACTCTTTTCCTATGAAATTTACTCTGCAAAATCATTATGAAATTATATTCTTGCTAGAAGACAGTTATAGATATGCGACAGTCATTTTGGACATGAGTGTACATAGAGGAGAATTATATTCTGTTATGAAAACGATCGTGTGCACAGGCACTCTGGAATAAATAGTAAAGAACAGTTACAGTACCTCAAAGTTGTCCTCTGTCATGATCCCACATTAATATAATCCGACTATCTATGAATATGTGGACTCGCGATAGGGGGTCACGGAACTTTCTTATCAGTTTGTATATCGGAGTTCGCCATATTTTTACTCAAGCAGACCCTGAATTGAATTACGATACCGTTATAACAAAATTCTGTGTAACACCGGGAATCGAACGGTGGATCATGACTACCAAACGACAACAGACTTACCATATGGCTATTTGGTATTATTTTAAACATACTTTATTATCTAAAGAAGTAATAATATCAGAAACGCAACTGTTATTGTACCAGCACAAAACGTAATATTATATATTTTTCTTTGTTTTCTGTTGTCCATCGCAAATGCAGCGCTGGACTCAACTAGTGTGAGTTTGATTCTCGGGATGAGTATTCTAAGAATTTTGTTTTTATATTTACGACAGTTGGTAAACTATAAAGAATTTCCAGTTAATTTCAGAATAATGATAATCTAGCCACAGCAGCCTGCACCAGCTGTTGTTTACAGGATAGGAAGGCAGATGCTAGACACAATGTGTTCTATCATAATAATTCTCTACGGAGAGAAGTAATGAACAGAGCTGACAGGGTACAATTGGTGAAAATGGTTATTATTTAATTCACGTAAACATCAAATGATCGGATTTTTCGTAACTCACACTACGAATATACGTATCTCGTTTAAGGATGCGCACGAGACAAGATTTGAGGCTGTCTCGTCTGGAAAGTGTGCTGCAAAAGTGATGTTTCGACTCTAAAAATACAGTATATATTTCTCTATTGGAAGAGCTGTGTCTCGACTCGAATTTTGTCAGGAAAATTAAGTCTCGTCTCGTCACGTGCGCATCCCTAACACGTTTAGAAAAATCTGAAGATTGTCTATGTTAAATCTTGAGGATAATTCAACACTGAATATAAACTCGTGTTCCCCACGAAACGAGACGAGACGAGAAGAAAAATACGTTCGTTAATCTCGCCTCGAAAATTTTGTATTAGCTTAATCTCATCTCGATTATCAAAAAAAAAAAAAAAATTCTCCCGTCTCGTCTCTAATTTTTTCTCGTCGCGTTTTGTCAATTTATGAATAAAATTTATGTCCTAGCTTTTATTTTTCTTATTTTTACGTAGAAGTTATCAGTCTTTTGTGTCACGGGAAATCTCTGATGGGTTTATGTAACGATACATTAAAACCATATTTATTATTGGAGTGTATTGTGTAAGTGACTTCTGTATCTTTAAACGTTGATAAATCCTCTTCGTTATGTTCTTATAATCACTTGATCATTTGATAGTACATTGTTTCAGATCTAAGACTTGGATGAACTAGTGATGCTCACAATTTCAGTTTACTTTTATGAAGAATAATTAATGGTAATTTTTAAATTGTTTTTTTCTTGTTACCCCCTCTTTAAAACTTGTTACTAAACTAATTAAGTTTTGGTTGGTTAAAAATGTTATTACTGTTGCCAAATATTTAGCGTTTATTTTATATTCATTTCATGAGTCCAAAGTAAAATTCCCATCTTCTAATTAAGTCAATAATTACAGAAATTACAGGACTATTGCTATTCATTCTTAGGGACACGACTAAGAGCTAACCAACACTGCAATGTTAACATATCTGTGTGGCCCCGTGTGGTGAAGTTGTTAACGCTCTCGCCTTTGATGCGAGTGGTCCCGGCCTCGATTCCCCATGGGGGCACTCGGTGAGAAAAGTATAAAAACTATTTCAGGCCAGACATGTTGAGTGAGGTTTTCCTGTTTTTTCCTCATTCACACCAGGTAAATGCCGGGATAGTACCTAACATACAGGTCTCAGGCCGCTTTCTTCCTTTTCCAATCGTTTCTTCTTTCCCTTTCTTCGGATAGTGGAATAGTGCCGAGGGACGCCATCCTTCATACGTGACGGGCTTCGGTGTTGAAAGCCCAAATATCTGAAAAGCATCTTAACCGCCGATTAAATGGGCAAATGGCTTCCTTCATTGATCCGCGAGTTTTTTTGTTGGGATAAGTTCATTGCTAGCCAAGGACAGTACTTTGAAGGAGATTAAATCAAATTCCATGTAAGCTTATTACTTTGTTTCTAACAAAATTATTCACCGTATTTTTTGATCACAGCTCGTAATGTCATATTTCTTCTTAACAGCTTTCTGCTTGATACATTGCTGAAAGAATGTTCTTCTAATATGAGAAAATTTTAATCGTATAAAAAAGGTTGTGGTAAAATGCTTAAAAACTCTTGAGTTTCACTAAAATTTGATGTTAGGTTATGGGTCTGCTTGCCTGCATGTTTACTGTTAGGTAAGTAAACAGATAAATGATTCCGATAAAAGCAAGTAGCTGGGGAGGTCAATGTAAGGTTCAGCGTTGCTCATTTGTTCCTTAATTGACTAAGTAAAGCGTTCGTCTTTTGTTTATGCTGTTCTTCCTTATCTTCTTATGCCAGACGAAAAGATGGGGGTGAGCACGAAAGCCTTCTTTCATTTAAACCTTAAAATAAATAATAATAATAAAAAAAAGATATTGAAGAGGGAACATACTGAAATAAAACATTTTAAAAAAAAGTCAATTTCTTTCTTGAGACGCTTTAAGTCTTCCATTTATCGTACGGTGGCAGCAGCAAAGATTCACCTCTGCTCCACGTCCAAGGCTGCAAGCAGTAATAAGAGGGCAAATGGTTAATAAGGCGCGGAATACCTTTCGTTTGGAGGGCATCTTTTTAAAAGGTCACGTGATCCGATCACCTGCTCTGGCAGTCGCACGCGCCACAGCTGCCCACAGGGATAACTCTATGTGCAATAGATAGATGCAGTGAACAATAGCTTCTACTCCCCCGCAGCTATATACATATAGTTTTTTTGGGGGTAAATGGTGGAACAAAAAAAAGTAGGAGTGCATATTTATATTAGAAAAAATCATTAGACCTTCCTTTGCTTAATAATGAAAAGCGAGCCCTATGTCTACCTTCAACGAAAAGCATATCAATTCCGCCGTTTTTTTTTTTTTTTTTCTTTGTTCAGACTGCGCAGGAGGCTTCCAATGTCGTGTATTCACTAACTTGATTATTTAATGTCGAAACACAAATGTTTTTCAAGGCCTTCAAGCCGAGACAAACACATATGAAAAACCTTTAAGACCGCAAGGTTCTTAAAAAAGAAGTAAAAAAACGCGAAGAAAATACAGAGAGCTATTGGTGACATGTATGATTGCATTCGACCTTGCTGTTTTTGCTCTTTCTGTTCGTAATAACCATCGGATCAGAGTATCACCTTGTAAATCGCCTGTTGGCCCTCGCATGTTTCTTACCGCCATGCATCTGAAGGTTTTGGTCCCCTGGAGTGTCCAGCCGCCTGCCAAGATGAAGAACATGTCATTTAGTAAATAGTGTCCCAATCCAGCCCCTTCAGATGTTGATTCTTCCTTCTCCCAGGGGCGTCATTTAGGAGGGGCAGGAGGGGGCAATCGCCCCCCCCCCAAGAGTTTGAGGAACACATATACTTTAATAAATTGTATACCAATATACTAGTACAAAACTTGAAAGTTTTATATCGGTGGTGCTCTTGCTCCCTCCAAGCGAAGTCTGAAATGACGCCCCTGCCTTCTCCGCCTCCGGACAGTTTTTTTTTTTTTTTTTCTCAAGAAAGCTTGATCTGTTGGTGTCCAGTGAAGGATTTATTTCCTCGATCAGTCCTCGTTTCTTCTGGCAAATGTTCAGCCACTGTCACCATCTTTAAGTTCACTTCATGTAGTTTTCAGGCTTGGACTAGCCACGGCAAGAGGGCAGGGATCCCTGCCGGGACCCTCTCGAAATATGTTTATAACCCCTATAATGAATATGGAATAACACGGAAAGTAAAACATGTCTACTGTGTTGGAGCATAGTTACTCGTTGTAGTTTGTTCCGTGCCCAGAGTTCGGTGGCTCCTAAAGTCCTGTTTGAAGTCCTTTGTTTGTGGTCTAGTAAAAGTATATTTCAACAATATGAAGAATGGGGTCCCAGTATCATATTGTCTAAATGTGTATTGGGGCTCTATAAATGCTGAAATGAGACTGACTTTTATAAAGTCCTGCTTGGGCCTTCTGTTATTCGTTTGACAGGTTACTGCAACACCATTAAAAAAAAAAAAAAAAAAAAAAAAAAAAAAAAACAGGTCCCAACCCTGGGGCCCCATTACCACGTGTAAATGAAGCTGACAGTTTTATGAAGAAAAGCCACACACCTATATAGCAAAGGTTTTACAAGATCCTGTTAAACTTGTAGTAGTACTACTACTACTACTACTACTACTACTACTACTACTAATAATAATAATAATAATAATAATAATAATAATTTCGTATACTTTGTGAGGCTTCTACATGCTACATGGGAAAGGAAGATGGGGCCCTCTACGTGGGGCCCCTGCCGGGTCCCTATAACCTCCAGTCCGAGGCTGGTATTTTTTTACATATCATATCTAGCGTATACATCTCTCCATGCTTCACTGTGTAGTATTCTGAAAATCTTTGAGTTTTACGTCCCACTATTATGCCGATTAGGCTAAAGGAGACGGAGATGATGAGTAGTGGAATGAAGAAAGTGGGAGGAAACGGGAGAACCCCGAGGAAACCCACGCACACGGTGTTTGTCCACCACAAAGTTCACTTGGCTGGGGCTGGTATCGAACCCAGGACCCCAAGCACCAGAGATGAACGCTCTACCACTGAGCCACCGCGGCCCGTGTAGTATTCTGAATGTGAAAGTCTGATTAAAGTAGTATCCACGTTTCTGATCCACGTATTGAAATAAGTCGAATATGTGTTCATTAAAAAGCTGTTGCTTCACAATGTGCTTCCATCTTGCTTAACATAGGCCTACTTTCATTCACATGAAATATAAAGTATTGTTTTTATAAACATTTGATTGCTGTTCTAAGGGTTTCATCACACTGGGCAGCCAGAACCAGCAGTCAAAATACAAGGGAGACTGATTGCCGATCAGCATTTTTAACTTGTAGGTTTTTCACGACCTTGAGTAGTCAGACTAGGAACGTCCAACATATAACAGAGATTAGGATTAGGAATTATATTTCTGGGCTTTCGGCAGCTATGGCCATATTCGTTCGTTACATATGAGGAATGACGTCACTCGGCGAACGCACTATCTGGGTAAATGGGAAGGAAGAAAGAAATGGGAAAGGAAAGAAGCGATCTTGGACCATTATGTTAGACCATGTTTCCATTTTACATGAATCTTGTAGCTGTCATTAATAATAATAATAATAATAATAATAATAATAAAAAACTTGCAACCCAATCTTTCTGTTTACTGTTTACGTGTTACAACTTCCTGAAAGCAAGAAAGGTATCTCCTCCCATGCAGCACTGCACTCTAGTGGACAAATGGTGAACCGCCTCATTAAAAAGTGTATTTTGGCGTACTTCCCCTCCCTGTCCAAAAGAATCCGTTGTTTCGGAAGCGGCGAAACTGATTTTTGCTTTATGTCAGCGGGAGGGCGATAGCAGGTAGCAAGAAAGACATCAAGAAAGTTGCACATGGTTCAACTCATTGCAAGATGAAAAAAGAAAATGTTGTACGTCTCTTTCAAGTTTAGACCCTATGTTTACATGGAGAAATATAGTAGGGTTGCAAGGTTATTATTATTTTTTAAATGACAGCTACAAGATTCATGTAGCGTGACAACTTGTAATTAGGTAGAGCCCCTCTATATCAAGTGTGCCTTGTCATTCAGTCGTGTGATCTTGGCGAGTGAAGATCGTAGAATGGCTAAAGGGGCCGCGGTGGCTCAGTGGTAGAACGTTCACTCCTGGTGCTTGGGGTCCCAGGTTCGATACCAGCCCCTGCCAAGTGACCTTTGTGGTGGACAAACACAGTGTGTGGGAAGAAACAGGAAAAGCCAGAGAAAACCCACGCAAATGGTGTTTGTCCACCACAAAACTTACTTGGCTCTAGTGTATGGGGTCGTGGTGGATCGAACCCAGGGTCCCATACACTAGAGGTGAACGCTCTACCACTGAGCCACCACGGTTTCCGTTTTGCACGAAGATAGTTAGTAATAATAAAAAGTATGGATAACAACAGTAATAATTACATAACACTTTCTTCTCTGGATTCAAAAGTTTTGCACCAGCAAACAACTGTTTATATGTCTCCAAGCCTAGTGTTAACTTGATGAGATTAATAAACGGTTACTAACAAAAGCACAAATAGGAATGGCGAAATAAGTCTTTAGGAGGAAGAAAAGTCCATTTTGTGGGTCCTTGAGTAAAGAGTTGAGAAAAAGACCCATAAAATGCTTCGTGTGGAATATTGTTCTGTATGGATCAGAAACATGGACATTACGCAAAAATGGTGAGAAGCGATTTTAAGCTTTCGAAATATGGGTGTGGAGAAGAATGGAGAGAATTATCTAGTTCGAGAGGAAAACGAATGTAGAGTGTTAGAAATGATGAGGGAGAAAAAAAAACAATTTTAGATATTATTAAGAAGAGGAAGAGAAACTGGTTAGGACATTGGCTAAGACGGAACTGTATCATGAGGGACGTGCTATAGGGTATGGTGGCAGGAAAAAGAGGGAGGGAACGAAGGAGACTACAATTAATATAAACTGAAAAATAATACGTGAAGACGTTAGTGGAAGACCGTGGGACATGGAAGCTTCTCAATTGTGGCAAGTGACGTAGAATACCTATGATGGCTAACAAAGAGAACTAATCGTGAAATCTTATCTTCCCGTGTATCTTTATCCCCATAATTGGCCATGATTGGACACCTAATGGTCGTCGGTGTCGTTGTAGATGAACTTTGACACCCAAAACTTATTCATTCCTTTGTACACTGCTTTGCTTGACAGCGACGCAACAAGGCTAGTTGTAGCAGGGGCAAGAACTCGTCTTAGTACTCGGCTATTTGGTAGCGTTTGCAAAGCGTATTTATTGCTTATGCGTACGCTTGGAATACGCTGACCATGTATTTAAATGTAGGTGGCTAATCACAAACGCGAAAGCAATAAAAACGCGGAGGAAACGTCAGCTCGAGCGTATTTGGTGCGTTTCGGAACAGTAGACCGCCTGCTGTTTAAAAGATGTCTAAAGGAAGGACAAAAAGGAAAGACGTGTTGCCAAGCAAGGGGATTTTAGAAAGAAACAGCTGCTTGGAAGATGCTTTGTGCAAAGGATTGGAACTCTGCTAGTATAGACCTGGACCTGGCAAAAAGACCCGGAAACCCTGACTGGCTCACAGTATGATTTATAACTCTGGCAAGAGTAAAATTACCGAGTAGCCACTTTGATCGCGTTCCCTGCAGGGGGTAACGCATTCTCAAATAGCCATACGCTTAGCGCCCCACTCTGAGCAACCAAACCAAAATGCTCCTCAACTACACCTGATATTGGCGGTGTCTTCCCACTTGCGACAGTCCTATTAGCGACAGGAACCGTTAACTGTCCTATGAGCGACCGATTCGATCTGTTAATTGTCCTGTGAGTCACCGATTCGTTCATACTAAGATAATGGAAGAAGATAAGGTTCTCTCTTCTTTAACTTGTTCCATGCTAATGTGATTTAGAACCTAACAAAATTACTATGAAAAATTTCGCTCTACCTGAATTTAATACGTGAGAATGCTCTCCTTACATTAACAATCTGATAATTTTTTCCTAATATTATGTTTTTGAATTAATTTCTATGAATACATTGACTCTATCAAGGAAAAAACTAATTAAATATTTAGAGTAGCTCCGCCTTTGTCTATGATTCTAATATAATTAAACATTTCATGTTAAAATGATACGGAGCATAAGTTTAGATTGAATATGTTTATGGCATAAGAAAGAAATCAGAAAGAGGTAGGGGTGCCCGAAGAAAATTTTCTAGGGAGGGGCATCTCCATGGTTGCTGTATCACGTCTGCTATATCTGGTATTTAATATACGTGGCTTGCTATATTACGTAGGCTATACATTTTTGTGAGCCAGGGGGGCGACCCCTGCCTCCCATCGGGCGCCCAGAGAAAAAAGGTGTTCACCATTTGAGGATATCAAAGAAATCTAAAAACACGGTGTATTCGAAGAAATTATTACACAAGTTACAAATCTCTCGCAGGACTTAACAGTTCGTTTAGTTATAAGGGATCATTTCAGATTGCTACACGACAAGCTTTTATGTACAATTCAAAACAAGGGAGGAATTCAAATTAAGCAATTAGTTTACGTTTTAGTAGCTTACAATAGGGGGGAAGGTAGTTTAAAGAGTTTGTTTACCTTTTGGATTGTTTAGAGTGAACTGCATTGTAATTGGTGGGATTGGTTGAGAATAGCCAATCAGATGTAAGGGATCTCAAAAACTGTCTTTTATCATTGACATTTTTTTTTCATTTTATTCATAGAGTCTTTGGAAGTCTAAAAAGTAGACAGTTGGCGAAACTGTTACACGTTTAAGTTTTTCAAAGTAAAATATATTACTGTGCTTAGTGAGTAATTAGATTTGAATCAAATTAAGTACAGAAAACGGAGCTTTTGAAGAAAGGGGATATTACAACTGGATTTTCAATAATTATATAGGAATATACTTTTCATGGAAATATCCCTGTTGTCTCGTTAAGTTATTTGATGTTTTATGTCAAATCTAACTCAAAATTAAAATAAGTTTTATTTGCACTCACAGTAGAGGAAAAATATATTTGGCGAACAGTATCACTGGCACGTACATATTTCATACCAAGGTTGTTCGGGCGCTAATAACGCCAGAGGCAAACATAGTTTACGAGATGGAATCATATCATCTTCCATCATCTCAATGTAAATGAATCGGTCGCTCATAGGACAGATAACAGTTCCTGTCGCTAATAGGACTGTCGCTTGTGGGAGTAATTCGATATTGGCAACACACAGTAATTATATTTCATTTTTTCTGCAAGTGGTAAAGCTTGATTTTAAAATTGCAGTCCATAATTTAATTTTTAGTACAAGGTAAAACACCAAACTAATTAGTATTTAATTGCCAAATAATCTGAGATTAGCATGCTTGACATATTCTTATAGTCTTATCGCAATAACTGCAAATCATAATGTTTTTTGGAATTATATTGGTAGTGAAAATGTGTAGAATGAATCACCAATCCGTTACTTTAGAATAGAATATTTAATTATGACAAACAATCAAGCTGTTGTCTCGAGTATTATACTCGGACATTTTGCAAATCTCTTAAATCGATGTAAGTTAAATGAAAAGCTGGAACTAAAATTTAACGTTGCAGGCTCTTTTGGCTGCAAAGATTTTTACAATGTCCTCAAAAGATAGATTTGAAGCTAACTTATGCTCTATGGATATGATTCTAAGGTTGGTGAGTCGTTGTTGTCCTGAGGTAATTTTTTATGATCCTTAGTTTGCTAAAACTCCTTGCCTTGCTGTATAGTGAAAATAAATACGTACTCAGTTTTGCGCCCCCAATCCAGCGCCCGGGGCACCAATCCCGTTTGCCTCCTCCCTTAGTTACGTCACTGGTGCTTGATAATTTCAAAGTTCATTTCCCGATATACTGTAAGTATGTCGGTGCACATTACTCAGAAAGAATACGCTATTTCAACTTTTCTCCTCATAGACTTGTTTATTTCCATCTCTCAAGCGTTGAAAAGGGAATTCTGAAACACAATGCTCTGTTATGACGTGTTCTTTGGGTATAATTGTGGCTAACTGCGCAAAAAAAGAAGTAACATATGGATTGAACATTAGGAAAGGGAAGTAAGAAAAGCTGGTGTCTGCAGATGGTGTTGCTTTGATTGTTCTAGAGCGTTTGACTAATATTATTTCTGAGAAATCACCTTCCCTCTCCTCATGCAAGCATTTCAAAGGGGGTGGATATATACAAATTCTTGGAAATCACGAACAGAAATAAGGAGTTTCTCCTCTTCCCTACATTAAACTGTTTTTATTTTAATTATAGGAGCTGTTTTTTTTTTTCCTTTCTCCGTGGCCAGCTGTGTATGGCTGAAATTAGATTAAAGAACTGAAAGGTCTTATCCGTTTCGTTTTCTTCTAGCTTTCATCTGCTTTTATGATTAAAAAAAAAAAATAGGCCTATATATATTATTGAAATTATAATAAGGGACCTTCTATCATTCGTCTGGAGATGCATTTACGTTTCTATTCGTCTGTCCATCTGTTCAACAACATAATATAAATTTTACCATTTTTCTTTTGCTTGTTTATTCATAAGTGAAAGGAGATAACAAAATGCAACTTATCACGATCATAGGTAACTAGCAGCGTTCACCCCGCTTCGCTGCGGTCACCCCGGAACGCAATAAACTTTGTTACTTAGATAATTTTTACTTTTTCGCTTTCAAGTGATATGATAAAAACCATAGAAGATTGCAGTAAATCTTAACATTATATCGCCTGTCATTTATGTTAACCCGCCCCGCTTCGCTGCGGTCATCCCGGTGCTGGCATATTGTAAAAGTTTCTGTAAAAATAAGCAAATCAATTAAAAAATTTTAAACAGAAGATTCAAGCTATTTTCCGCTGTATATCGCCTGTCATTTATGTTAACCCGCCGAGTGACACGGTCATGCGGGTTGCATATAAATACGTTTATTTTTACCTATGATGAACTAATAACAAAGGATTTGTACGTTATGGACACTTGAATGGTCAATTATCTCAAGACACTGGTAATTAAAAATTAAAGTGATATGATAAAAACCATCTAGGGTCCAAATCCTAATAACCCCCCAAAAATGAAAGAAATTGGTTCAGCCGTATTAGCGTGATGAGCGGACAAAATTTTGTACGTTCTCTTTTATATATATAGATGTTATTCTACAAAAGAAAATATGAACCTGAAGAATGTTCAGTGTTGCCATACATAGAAATTACAGTGTTGTCAGAATAACGTTCCCCCAGAATGTTTTAAATAATAGTTGTATTTGGTTTGTAATAAACAAAATAGTTTTAACATACAGTTATTAAAATTAAATAATAATGCTATTTAAAAAGTAGTTCAAAGCAAACCAAAACAACATGATACGTAATCAAATGCAGTTGAGTTCGTTCTTCTAGTCGCTGCCTTGACTTAGATTTTAGGGGAATTGTTATTCTGGCAACACTGTAATTTCTATGGATGGCAACACTGAACATTCTTCAGGTTCATATTTTCTGTTGTAGAATAACATTATCTATGATTGTGGTAAGTTGCATTTTGTTATCTCCTTTCATTTATGCATAAACAAGCAAAAGAAAAATGGTAAAATTTGTAAATTTCTGCATATTTTGTTTATCGAAGTTTAGCGTCCTTTTTCAGCAATCAAGTTATGCAAGACGTGAATCTACAGCTTAAAAAAGAGTAAATCGAGCTATCCTAATGAGCTCAATACTTTCCCACCGTCAAACGAACCTGAGGTCACGTGGATCAAAGGCGCACGCGGGAACCACTAGACTAGGGATATTGTAGATTTTTTCTTATTAATATTACCTGTACTATATTTTTTCAATAGTATTATAGCAGGAGTGCCCAAACCTTTTTAGATTTGAGCTCGAGAAGTGACTGGCGATCCTATTATTTTAATATAGAGTCATGGTTGTCAAGTGACAACCTTTCCTTCCGCCCTCCGAAAGCAAGTTTAAATTTGCTGACTTTACCCATTCAAGAACATGGTGGGTCAGTGGTAGAGCGTTTACGTCTGGTGCGTGGGGTCCCTGGTTGAATTCCCACCAAAATAAGTTTGTTGGTTCGTGCTCGTGGGCAAGGGCGCCCATGTTGTGGTTTCCAAGGGAGGGCAAGAATAAGCGACGTTTCAAAAATAGTTTCAAATTTTGCTGTAATTAATGTAAAAATTATATTGGATTTTCGATATTCTGAAGTACAATTTCCTCTAGGGGGGGCGAGCGCCCCACCTTGCCTCCCCTGATGAGCGCCCTTGCTCGTGGGTTTTCTCGGGGCACTCCCGTTTCCTTCCACTTTCTCATTCCACCAATTCTTCCATTATCATTCTCTTGTTTTAATCATAATCTCTCTTGGCTTAAAGAGCATAATTGTGGGACGTTAAACTCAAATATTTCAGTTTGAAGACAAAAATATTTGACTATCTACGTCAAACGTTTTCATAGTTTTCCCCCTTTCCATTCACTATGATAGTGTTTCTCATTTCCTAGAAGACTCACTGCGACTAAAAGCTTTTACAAATGCAGTGGAAATTCATTGCTCAAACCTAAGCTCAGCAGAGGAATACACTGAATAACTGTACACTATAGCGAAATCAGCTCTACAGCTTGCGGCAGGAATTGCCAAGTACATGATTTAAAATTTCCCTAAAGGAAGCATAGAAGTTTCTACATGACAGCGAATTTTGCCACACCGTATCTGATTTTATAGAAAGCAAATAGAAACAAAATTTAGAATTTACAGATCTACGACTAAATGTAAAAACTCTGTAAGTTCATCACTAGGAGTCTTCCCTAGAACTATAACAGGACTCATTCATATCTTTATACATTGGATGCTTAATTGGAAATTTATTTTACCCAAAACTGTATAAAACGAATCTAGGACAAAATCTCCCCGGACAAATTCCCCCGAAAAAGTAACTTCTAATTATTATTATTATTATTATTATTAATAATAATAATAATAATAATAATAATAATAATAATAATAATAATAATAATAATAATAATAATAATAATAATAATAATAATAATAACTTTATTTTCAGTGCCGTGAACAGCTCATTGGCAAAAATATAGCACTATGTTAAGCATGGGCGGCGATTAGGGAGGACAAAGGGGGCCAGTTGCCTCCTACTTTTCTGAAATGACCTATTAATGTATATAGTTTCAACCAGGGAAATTTGTATACTAACATTGATATACAAGTATTCAGATCATGTCTTGCTCCCCCCACTTTTAACGTCCAATCGCCGCCACTGATGTTAACACCATTTACAATTATTTAAAACAGACCAGAAAATTTGTGATATAGAATGAATATTAGTGGGTTAAGACCCTTGTCAGAAGTTTAATATATTCACATTACGAGATTAAAGCTGATTATAAAATAAGATTAAAATAGATACAACACTCAATATCATAAAATACTATTTACAGAACTATAGAAATTAGAGCTTCATTTAACTATCGTTTAAATAATGAGTCAACTTTGCTTAAAATTTCGGATCCTCTATGTAAAAGATCCTGGTTACCTATTGTCACATTTCCACATAAAATATTGGTTCTTTGAATAAAATGTTATAACTAAAGATATTCTGAAGACATGTAATAATAATAAAATCAAGACCCTTGTCATAAAGTTAAAACAGTTTAATCTTTGGAAAAAATATAATAAAATAAAATAATTGCTCTATTGTTTCTCCCAAGTATGTTCATTTTAAACTGTTATAAGACATTGTCACTCTTTTCAATATTTCACGTTTTGATAATAATAATAATAATAATAATAATAATAATAATAATAATAATAATAATAATAATAATAATAATAATAATAATAATAATAATAATATAGTATCCATGTGATATAAGTTGACATCTATACAGCAGGTACCATCATATCTCCTCTATCATTCCAGAAAAATATCTTTGTTATTAGCTATATCTACTTTTTTGCCTCCGACAAAATGATTAGCACACCGAAAAATTCGTAACACATGCTGACCTAGCATCCACATGGGTAAGTCAAGAGAATACTCAAGTATGCTTTTTGGAAGAAGAATAATTGTATAATTCTTGAAACAGCTCGAAGTGAGTATCGTGATTCTTCCATTCAGGCAAGGCATATACAATTGAAATTGACTTTCCACAAACGTCTACATCTATAGTATGAAGTTGACGGAAATATCAGGGAGCAACTTCAAATGTCCCTTCCATATACCATCTGTTTTGTTCCTGCAATACCTGCAGAAACATATATTGTGAAAAAAAAAAAATGTTCGCACTTTCTGGATCATTTATCATAAGTGAGAAATGTTACTGCGTCGTGGTCCCAAGGGCGCCGATTTCTCTATAAATTTGGCGGGGGGGGGGGGGGAGCTAAGATCGGCACCCTTGTGTGATCCACTTGGAGTCAATTACTAATTCATGTAAGGAATCAAGTGCATGTGGGTACTTGATAGAACGTTGTCGCCTAAGTAACAGTTCGGCGATAATGTCATGACTTCTTCAATATCCCTCTTACACTTTCTTCCAATATTACACCAGGAGCTTTACGAGACGAACCGGCACGTTTCTTCATACTGTGCTGTTTCGTGGAGACCTGAGATGAAAAGGAAATCTTTAGTTCTAGGTAAGCAAACAGAAATTATAAATTGTCTTTAATCAGATTACCATATTTAATTAAATGATTATACCAAATGGATAAAAAAGAAAAAAAATACATGAGTAGTACTCTTCTGCTGTGAAAAATATGAACGTATATGTTTTCACTCAATTGAATTTTTGTCAATCTTAACTAATGAATAGCCAAATTTCTCAACCAGAAATGAATTATTCCTCACAAAATAACAGTCATGGGTAATGTGTAAATACAGTTTCAAGAATAGACAGTAATGTAGAAGGGATGCTTTTTCCCAGAGATTTGCTGTCTACATAGGTACAAATAAACAACATATAAATATAAATGGACTTACTACCTCAATCTTCGTACCATCCGGCAGATGGCTATTCCCACTGGATTTTTAAAACCTTTGTCACCGCATTGTCCGATGTTATTGCTCCTAAACAATTTCCATTTTCTTTCGGATACAAGTCCAGCAAATATTTCGTGTGCGAGATTTTTTTTTTTGGGGGGGGGGGGTTAGATATATAAACCCATGGAACAGAAGAGCTTGAAAAACTAACAGAGGCTTCATTAAAAGTTACTTTTCCGGTGGGAATTTGTTCGGGGGTAGATGCATTTTTTTCACGGGGGGATTATGCCCTACCCGGTGTCTTTTGGGGAGATTTCGTCCGGGGGAAACTTCTCCGAATACCGTATAAAACTCCAAACATCTCTTTCAAATGTCATCACCTCTTCTGAAATAGGAAAATTCTTTAAGTAACGTTTCACATACAGGCCTCCAATATACTTCACTTTGTCTTGAAATCATCTACAATTTTATCAAATTCTATTTTTAAAACGCTTTGTTTTAATGATTCTATGGGCTTGAATCGTTTCATTCATAAGTAGAGTTTCCCACGAGCACTGACAGACAGGGCAGTTCCAAAGAATCTACGTGAGTGGGGAACATAGCATTATGTGTATAGAATGCTATGAACAAATATATCTTATTACTAATAGGGATGCGCACGAGACAAGATTTGTGGCTGTCTCGTCTCGAAAATGTGCTGTAAAAGTGATGTCTCGACTCGAAAAATGTATATTTCTCTATTGGAAGATCCGTGTCTCGACTCGAATTTTGTCAGGAAAATCCTGTCTCGGCTCGTCTCGTGCGCATTCCTAGTTACTAAATAAATTTTCAGCTTTCTTCAAATAAGCAAATACAGTAATATTGATTTCGTTTGTATGCTACTTATTTCAGCATTTTTTAAATTATATTTTCTACTTCTAAATTTCTTCCCACGCTTCTTACATTTTTCTTAATTTTTCCCTTTATTCTTACAAGCCAAATTTTGTGCGTGTTTTTCTCTTTGTTCCTGGGAAATTTCCCACAATCTGACAGCACTGGCTTGTGGCAAACCAATCTACCCGTTACTGTTCACCAGCATTTAGTCACAGCTAGTCTAAAATGAAATCTTTAAGTTTTACGTCCCACGGTTATGCCGGTTAGGCTAAAGGAGACGGTGATGATGAGAGATGAGTGAAATGGTGGAATGAAGAAAGTGGGAGGAAACAGGAGAACCCCGAGAAAACCCACGAGCACGGTGTTTGTCCACCACAAAGTTCACTTAGCGGAGGCTGGGATCGAACCCGGGACCCCAAGCACCAGAGGTGAACGCTCTACCACTGAGCCACCGCGCCCCCCCACAGCTAGTCTAGTCGCAAACTTTTGAGACGCGTCAATGTTGCCATCTGAAAGCAGACCTAGAGCGTACCAGGGATCTTACACTATTTGGCGAATAACTGCAGTTGGTCCGAAAGGGACCCATACATACAGACACATGCATGAAGAAACCTTCCAACCAGTGTTTCTTTCAGAAACTATGTTCCGGGGGGGGGGGCACTTAATATTCCGGGGGCCACTGCTGGTACTATCGTATTTTATTTATTATTTTAGACGTATTATTTTGGTCTCCTCCGGGGGACAGTGCCCCCCTAAAAACATGTCTGGAAGAAACACGGCTTCCAACATGTATGAAAAATGATAAAACCACAAACAACTTGATCATGTATGACCTAGTTCATACATGTTGAAAGTTTTCAAAATCTTCTGTAAACATGTATGATGGTTTTGCCATTCTTCATTCATGTTTATCGTGTATGTGCTCGTTCATGCAAGTTGGTTGTTTTATATTTAGGTCTGCCAATCACGACAGCGGAAGAAATCACATGACTCTTTCCTTCGATTCATTCTTCTAGTGAGTTGGACAGCAAGTTGGTACGTGTATGGACAAAAAATTCTTCCAACATGCATGATGAAACAAATCTTTCATGCAAGTATTTACGTCTATGGCACTCTAGAGACCATTTGTAACCCGCTAGAGGGAACCATAAAATTAAAAATGAGGGCATCACACACACCCAACTGATGACCTTGCTGCCGCTTTGCAAGTAATTATTATACAGGGTGTCCGAGAAGTCCTTCCCTGATTACAGAAATTGATAACTCAGGCTAGAAATAAGATAGAAATATGAAACTGGTGTTGAATTGTTTACAAACTATAAAAGTTTTGTCTGTGTTAGGTTTGTTCTGTTTTACCAAGTCTCAATTTTGTTTGTTTTAGGTTTGTAGTACGTAAGTAAGAAGCCCAAGAAGCCATGTCAACCAACCAGGAGAAGGCACAGTGTGTCCTGTGGTACCATGAGACACAATCACCAACCACGGTGCAGAGACAGTTCCAGACAACATTTGGGAGGACTCCACCTGATGTCAAGAGCATTAAAGCCTGGTATCAGAAGTTCAAGAACACAGGGTCATTTGCTGACCTTCCGAAGTCTGGTCGACCAAGAACCTCAGCAGACACGGTGGAGGCTGTGCGGCAGTCTTTTCTGAGAAGTCCTAAGAAATCAGTGCGCAGGGCCTCACGTGAATTACAGATGCCAAAAAGCTCTATCCATGACATTTTACACAAACGTTTATTGTTTCGTGCTTACAAAGTGCAACTCGTTCAGGCCTTGTTGCCCGACGACGGTACACGTCGATATGACTTTGCGGTCGAAATGCTATCACGTATTGAGGACGATAATGGTTATCTCAGACGAATTGCCTTTTCCGACGAAGCGACATTCTTTGTCAGTGGAGTAGTGAATCGCCATAATGTACGCATTTGGGGTTCAGAACCCCCCAGGGAGGTCAGGGAGTTCACCAGAGGCAGTCCAAAGGTGAATGTTTAGTGCGCGTTATTGCACGATCGAATTATCGGGCCATTCTTCTTCGCTGAAGATACCATCACATCTGCAGTGTACCTGGATATGTTGCAGCTGTATGCTGTTCCTCAGCTGCTTCAGTATCGCCCCGATGTCGTTTTTCAGCAAGACGGTGCACCCCCTCATTGGGTTTTGGACGTCCGTGCCTATCTCGATAGGACATTTCCTGGGCGATGGATTGGTCGTGATGGACCAACAGCTTGGCCTCCACGCTCTCCTGACATAACCCCATTAGACTTCTTTTTATGGGGTTATGTCAAGGATGAGGTCTACCGAACACGTGTACCAGATCTTGAAACCCTGCAGCAACGAATAACCACAGTCGTTGCATCGATACCTCCAGTGATGTTGGCTAATGTGTGGATGGAAATTGAATATCGCCTAGATGTGCTACGTGCTACCAAGGGTGCTCATGTGGAAGTGTACTGATGTGACCAAAACTTTTATAGTTTGTAAACAATTCAACACCAGTTTCATATTTCTATCTTATTTCTAGCCTGAGTTATCAATTTCTGTAATCAGGGAAGGACTTCTCGGACACCCTGTATAGATATGTAGATGGCGGTAGTGTGCTACCACTTGTGGCGTAACTTGTGGAAAGATAAGAACTACATGCGCAATGGACGGTGGCAGGAAATTGCTTATTCTACTCTACAGTGTAATAAACAAATCACATATAGTTAAGGTATGCACTGCAATCCACAAACATATGTGAGTAGTTAGATGGTGCAATTATAGTAACAAGGATGGCTTACTTACATCATTTATATGGTCCGAATTACCCGTGCTGTCTTCTACTTGACCTCATGGCGCTGAGTCAAGGACGAAAGAACTGGGTATGGGTTTAGTAACAAGAACCCTTGCTTCCACTAATAATAATAATAATAATAATAATAATAATAATAATAATAATAATAATAATAATAATAATAATAATAATAATAATAATAATAATAATAATAATAATAATATCAGTTAGAAATATAAACAATAATTAAAAACTCGGAAATACTATCTTGACCTTGAACCGTCTTTCGTTAACGATTGCCCCAAAAGTAAAGTTCTGGTTGCGCCTCTGAAGCTGAACATACTGATTTCCATCGATATTATTCCTGGCTCTGTTCAAAATATGGTCTCAATTAGGTTAATCAAATAGTAATTATATACAGTTCAGTTTTTCTCAGAAACAAACAAGATAATCACGAAATTTGATATATCAAGATGGCATTATCCAGCTAGAAAAATGAAAAGATAAATTTTATTGATGAGAATATAAAAGATAAATATTTCAAAAAGAGTATACAAAAAGTTACAACTAAAAAGGAAGTAATAAGACGTATGGAAGTGATAACAGTATTCATGCTTGTAAAAGCCAGCTGGTGCAGTGCTGAAAATACAATGCGAGAAGTCCAAATCGTCCGCAAACAGTTCCATTTCTTCCGGATAATATAGCAATCGATCGATGCTCCTTCAAGACGCTCGCTAGTTCCTTCCGCTTCCTTCCTTCTCGACTCAAAAGCTCCATATTTGGCAAAAGCTAACAATATTCTTTGGATTTCTTTCTTTTTTCTCCGTTTCCAGGGTTGAGTAAGGGGGTTGGCGGACGATAAGTGGGTGGGCGCGTAGGTAGACAGTTATGTTTGTGCCTTTTTGACTCCAACTTGTTGCTCGAAACCGCAACAAAATTGTGTGAAATTCTGCCAAAACCAGTGGCGAATAGTTCTTGACTTGGTAAAATATGACGCCGTTTAGGATTGCGTATTTAAAATGAAATGAAATCTTTCAGTTTAACGTCCCGTGATTACGCCCTTTTAGGCTAAGGAAGACGATGATTAAAGCCAGTGAATGATGATGGAAACAATGGTGGAATGAGAAGGTTGGAGGAAACGGGAGTACCCCGAGAAAACCCACGATGTTGTCCGCCACAATCTTACTTGGTTGGGGATCAAACTAGGGACCCCACGTACCAGAGGTAAGTGTTATACCACTGAGCCACTGCGCTCCCAGAATTTCATATTTAAATTCATCATATGCTGTATTACTATCATCCAAATTAATTTTTACAGTGAATTGAAGGATACAAAGAAACTGTACACAAGTGGTAAATCTAATATGATGGAAGTAGGTACTCTACAGATCGTAAAGAAACCAGCATAAGCAAATTTGTACCATTCCACATAAATATTTGTCCGGCTATCTGTTCAATTATAAACGGACCGTCCACGTACTATAAAAGAACTCCACAGGACATCAGAATGCAACGAAAATCGGTACGAACGCAAACTGTCATGCTGAAAGAAATGAGACGGCAAATAGCATTTCGCAGCTACTGTGTGAGGATTTAGGCGTTCGGTCCTACAAACGGCATTTATTAAGTTCGCAGCTACGACGGAACAAGGTCATAAAACTACAGTAACTTCTTCAGCAATTCATAGGTGACTCACACCACATATTGTTTATGGACAAAAAATATGTCACCATTGGGGAGTCCTTGAACGCCCAAACGAACAGGATGTGTGCAACCTACTTCAAGGAAGCCGCTGTGATCTCTCTCAGAGTACAACAAGCGTAACATGCCGTCGTGCTGCTGGTGTGATGCGGATATCATATCGTGGAATCATAAAGCTTCACTTTTGCAAAACTACAGTGGATATGCGTGCTTTGAACCATCAGTCTGGTGTCCTGGCACCTGTAGTTGAACCTGTCAATCATACTCATTTTGTCAATACTAATGGAATCTTTTGATAGGATTCAGTTTCGAAGGACATGACAAAGTTGACTCAAACGTACTTATACCAAGTTCCCGCGTCATGGCCAGCAGGCAGCTCGATCTCAACCCCGTCAAGGTCTGCTCAAGCAACGTCCTAATACAGCGTCCCTGAAACTTGCCCTGTACGATCAACAGCAGCGTTTCGTTTTAAAGTTGTGTGTGCTGCTATTGACAGCTGGCCAACGCGTTTACGAGAATATGTGTCTGTCTACGGCGGACATTTTGAATGATTTATACTTCTCTCTTGTGTATTGGACTATAGCTAATAAAACTCTGTACAGACAGAGCACATTCATGCTCATACTTGCTTCTGCGTACTACCTTCCGTCATATACAGAAGCTTTTGTCTAGACCAGTAGTTCTCAACCTTCTCGAGCCTGGCGCCCCTTGGGTGAATACGATTGTCCTGAGTGTCTCCTGTCATCTTAACTCTAACGTAAGACTTGGACGAAGCAGTCTAACAATTAGAAAAAGGGTTCAATTCTTAAAATCAGACTATATATATATATATATATATATATATATATATATATATATATATATATATATATATTACTACATTTTCCTTTCCTTCTGGGAGACACCGTAAAAAGTCTGGAGTAACGTTACACTACTTTTGACATTAGCTAAGAATTCTCTCAAGTTAGTGCTAACAGTATCTGAAGTGTATCAAAGCATTACAAAATAGTGAATGAAAGCACCAACTTTGAGGATGATAAAGACCACAGATGAAGATTTGCTATCATTAATAGAGTTAGAGAATATTTGGAGTGATGCTACAGAGAAGATATTTGATGCTGCCATTCTTAGAAACCAGCATCATATATTCCATAAGTACAGAATAAATTTGAGATACAGTATGTCCAAATTTGATAAATTTATGTAATAGAGAAGTATATGTAGGTCCAGGAGCGGAGCTATAGCCCTCCCCCCCCCTTGACCAGGGGTGGACTGGCTATGTAAAAACGGCGCGGTCACACACTCTGGGAGGGCGCCGTCCATCTGAGGCTTTCGCTTGTATGGAATACCCCCTCCTAATAAAAGAAAGTGCCGGGGGCTTCCCTCGGAAAATTAGTACACAAAAAACAACAAAAGATTAAGTAGCTATTGCAGTTAATCATGATAGAATTATACAAATTCAATATTTTCATAAACAAACAAAGAGACTTTGAGTACTAAATACGAGGCGTGTTTTTTAAGTAAGGTTCGTTTTGTTGTAGACACTAGTAGTTCGCGCGCACACCGCAACTAGCGTGTGCGTCGTTACCGGCATACCTCGGGAACAACTGTGCTCAGTTTCAACTCTGTAGCTGACCTGTACGGTTGTGTTCTGTGCTTTCACAATGTTTAAGACTATCAAGTCGCCCGCCGCGTGTGAGGTTCGCTCAGTGATACGGATTTTGTCAACAAGTAACCTGTCTGGTGCAGAAATTCATCGACAGATTTGCGAAGTGTACGGTGATACTGTTATGAGTGCAAGCAAAGTGCGTAAGTGGGTACGAGAATTCAAAAATGGCCGTGACAACGTCCATGATGAGGACCGCTCCGGTCGCCCTTCTTCGATTACAGACGATTTGGTGGCTTCAGTTGAAGCAAGAGTTCGTGAGAACAGGCGCTTCACAATAACAGGTCTCTCAAACGAATTTCCTGACGTGTCGAGATCAGTGCTTTACAAAATTGTTTCTGAACACCTAAAGTTTAGGAAAATGTGCTTCCGTTGGATCCCGAAACTCCTAAAGAGGACCACAAAAACCAAAGATTTGAGTGTGCCATGAAGTTCTTGACTCGTTATCACGAAGAAGGTGACGGCTTCTTCAACTCGTTATCACGAAGAAGGTGACGGCTTCTTCAGTCACATCGTAACTGGAGACGAAAAATGGGTTTCGCATATCACGCCCGAATCGAAGCAACAGAGCATGGCATGGAGACACACACACTCGCCTGTAAAGGTAAAGGCCAAACAGACTCTGTCCCAGTGCAAAATCATGGCGTCGGTGTTTTGGAATAGGCATGGTGTTTTGTTGGTCGACTTCATGCAACGAGGAATCACTATCAATGCAGAAGATACTGCCAAACACTGTGAAAGCTAAGCAGAGCGATTCAAAACAAACGACGCGGCATGCGGACAAAGGGCATTGTTCTTCTCCATGACAATGCAAGACCTCACACTGCAGGTCAGACCCGCGATTTGTTGGACAGTTTTGGCTACCCACCCTACAGTCCTGATCTTGCGCCGAGCTTTTACCATCTGTTCCTCCACCTCAAACAACACCTCAGTGGCAATCGTTACAATGATGACGACGATGTGAAAACGGCAGTGAACTCATGGTTATCGGAGCAGGCGGCAAGTTTTTATGAAGAGGGTATTTTGAAATTGGTTGAGAGGTATGATAAGTGTTTGAACATTCTTGGCAACTATGTCGAAAAATAAAGTAAAGTATGTACTTTCTGAAAATACATTTACTTTTTTGAAATAACCTTTCGTTGTGTACTTATGTTCAAACGGCCTTACTTAAAAAACGCGCCTCGTATATTACTCCTATATAAATTTGCAAACTTTAACTGAGACTACAAAAATCACACCAGTTGTTTAAATTCTTCGGCTACATTTGTTAACAGTCTAATTATAACTGAAGGTTTGAGTTAAGTTTGGTGCTTATGCTATTTTTAATACTTCTGTCCTTTTAAAGCTATGTTCATCATAACATTAACTTATTTTTCATATATTTTTAAAAACCGTTAATAAAAAGTATACATGAAACGTTTACTACAAATTAACAAAAGTAAATATAGAATTATATACCTACCTAGCGAAAAAAGAAATTCAAAAACAAAACTGGAAAATGAAAGTAAAGTCTCTGCTTCATGCTTGAAGGAGCCTTCGCATCTCCTTGCTTTTTTCACACATTTTGTCAATAATAATATTGTTGTCTTTTTTGGTCAGAATGTCTCTTTCTGAGTTCCTCAAGAACAATGATTCCAGATGTTCATCTGTAAGTCTTGAACGGAGTCTTGTTTTTATGTAACGCCAACAGCACCTCTAAGGGTGGGAGTGGGAAGGAGAGAGATGTAAAAATGATCCAAAATGACCGAGATTAGAGTCAAATCAATATATTTCGAAGTCGCTGAGATCATTAATGGTACCACTAAAGCCTAAAACAGAAAGGGCAAGGCCGTAGGCCGAGTAAAGACGGGATCTGTGGGCGGAGCAGTGGGGGTGGGAGAGTTGATATATAAAAATCATCCAAAATGACCGATATTAGAGTCAAATCTATAAATTTCAGGGTCCCTAAGATCATTATAATGACATTCCCAAAGCCAAAAACAGAAAGAGCGAGGCCGCAGGCCGAGCAAATACTGGGATTTGGGGCGGAGCGTGGGGTTGGTAAGGGTAATGTGTAAAAATCGTCCAAAATGACCGATATTAGAGTCAAATCTATATATTTAGGGGTAAATCTAATATCATTAATAACATTCCCACGCCGAAAACAGAAAGAGCGAGGCCGCAGGCCGAGCAAATACCGGGGTCTGGGTTGGAGCCCTAGCTGGCCAAAGGCTAGCGAATTTATAAAATAATTACGTAGCTTTGTTTTTTTTTTTTTTAATGTGTTCAGATAGGAAACTGTGCGCCTTCCCGAGACTAAGACGGGTCTTAGCCCCTCCCGAGTAGGGCGCAAAGGCACTGGTGTGAGGAGGGCGCAGCGGCCATCGGGCCGGTACTTGAATATGGCCAGTCCACCCCTGCCCTTGACACTCAGTTATACACAGGATAAAGTGGGCTTCAATCCTGATTTACACTGGATAAAGCGGCAAACAATGGTTTAGCCCCTCCCTTGATCATATCCTGGATCTGTAACTGTGTAGATCTATATTTACAGAACAGTCTATATTTAGCAACAGTCTAAAAGTTGCTAGAAATGTACACACGGATGGACATAAGATCACTGAAAATGACAGATATAGAAATGTTGTTTTGTGTACGTGTATCGCCTTAAAAATGATTATTCTATTAGCGACTTTCCATTTTTATTAGGTAACAAAAACACAACAGATTTGCACAATTAGATTGTAAGTGAAATCGGAAAAGGGTATCAGGTCAGGTCGAACCTAGCTTGGGATGGAAACCGACGTATCCTAGCTGATTTAAAAAATATGCTTGATAAACAGATGTAATATTTCAACGATTTCTTACATATTCATGCGGAAAACAGAGAAAAAGATAGTGAAGTATAGTACACTCCATAATAACCCCTCCTACACTGAAAACAAAATTGTAGGCGGCGTACTTAAAAAGGTAAATTACATGCGTAATTCTTATAGTTTTTGGACTTAACGTACAACAGACGTATAACTGAAAACGCATGTTTTATAATACCTCACTTTCACTGTTCCCGGATTACTTCATTCTTAATTTTGTCGTTCCACGTTATTCCACACATCCACCGCAGCATCTTCGTCTCAGCAACATGTGACGTCCGTTCCTTTCTCTCTTCTTCATCGTCCAACATTTCGCTCCGTATAATATGTCAGGTCTCACTACTGTTTTGTAAACTTTTCCTTTAAGGTTAGTGTAAAGGGACAAGTTTTGCCGATAGATGTCACTACAGTCTTCGTATCTTTCCATGTATTTTTTACCTTTCACGAAAATTCACGATTTCTCTTACAAATTTCAGCCTAGAGACTTCAAATTTTTAGAGAAGGAAATTCATAACCTATTGAAGGCAACAATCCTTGCCGATTTTTTTTATTTAGAATTTTCTTCATTGTTGAAATGGCTTGTTTGTTGAAAGGGATATCCAAACCTTTAACAACATAACTGTTTCAACAATGAAGAAAATTATAAATAAGTAATCGGTACGGATTGCTGCCTTCGATAGGTTATGAAGTTCTTTCTCCAAAAATTTGAAGTCTGTACGTTAAAATTTGTAAGAGTTGTCAATGTTTGTGAAAGGTAAAAAAATACATGAAAGAGACACGAAGACTGTAGTGACATCTATTGGCAAAACTTGTCCCTTTACACCAACCTTAAGGCATATTGGTACCCTACGGTCACATAACACTCCTGTTGCTTCTCTGCATTTCGTCGAACCATTGCTAATTCTACTATGTACACTCATGTCCAAAATGATTGTCGCATATCTATAACTATCTTCTTGTAAGAATATAATTTGATAATGATTTTGCAGGGTATTTTTAATATTGATACTATGTGTATAATTGGGAAATGTATATTTGTGGTAAATTGCATAGGAAAAGAATTATAAATACGAAAATTAGACTGAGTAAAATAAAATGTTGCTAAATGGACAAGGAAGTTTTATTTTTGTTTTATTGTTCTTATTTACTGCTCTTTTGACATGAAATTTGGCACACACATATCTTTGCCGATTATACATATACTAACATTATAAGAATTACCGGATGAATTCGTTATCAAATTATATTCTTATAACAACATATTTATAGACATGCGACAATAATTTTGGACATGAGTGTACGTTTTCTCCTATTCTTGTATTTTCCTGCAGTATTGATCCCAAGTACTTAAATTTTCTCACCATTATCATCTTTTCTTCGTCCAGTTCATTATATTTTTTCCTGAAAGGACAATGGAAATATTCTGTCTTGTTTTTTCTAATTCTAAGCCCTTTGATCCAATGCTTTTCTCTGGGCATCTAATTTCTCTTGCAGTGCTGCCTTGGTCCCACTCACTATCACCATATCGTCCGCAATTAAGCATATTCCAAGGTGCTGACTCTTGTATATCCTTTGTAAGTTCGTCCATCATAATTGCAGAAAGAGATCCCAGATGAAGTCCCACGTTAACTGTGAACTCTTCTGTCATTCGACACGCGTTTTTTACTCCTGTCCTGCATCCATCTTACATTACATGATTCCTACATTGCGTGATTCATTGTGTAAAACTACAAACTGATATCGTGATTCTACGAAGTCAATGAAGATAATTTATGACGGTTTATAGATACGCAATACATTACACAATATACTCTTAACAAGACTTAATGTTATATCACACCGTTTGTGGACCTATCGTGACGTAGAAGAGTTCTCTTAACTTCTAAATGAAGCTAACAAAAATAAATAAATAAATAAATAAATAAATAAATAAATAAATAAATAAATAAATAAATAAATAAATAAATAAATAAATCAGGACACACATTTTAAATATAAATTTACAAAACACAGACGAGAAAGAATTGCTCGAGAATCGAGACGAGACGAGACGAGAAATCCTTACTTCTAATCTCGTCTCGTCTCTTGGGCAGAACCATCTTCAACGTAAAATTATGAGAATCGGAGCAGCTTGTCGTCCTTTCGCGTACAGGACTTAACATCCAACGCTCTGACGGCATATCTCTCAAGTTAAATAAATTCTCCAATGGTAATGTCCAGGGGCGTACTCAGGGGGTTGATCCTGGAGGTCCGCACCCCTCCCCGAAATTTTGACTTTTGTGTAAATTAAGCCTAATTTTAGGAGGAATTTTAGGAATTTTAATATAAAACACCCTCATGTTGAGTTTAGACCCCCCAGAAATAAATTCCTGCGTATGTTGCTGGCAAAGTCCATGAAACTAAGCCCTATAAGCTAATCTCTTTTTCTAGAACGAGAATGTACATACACAAAATAACTCGCATCAGTTACTGTCTTTAGTGACACATCCATAAATCCAGTGATCCATGCAGTATTATTATTTTACACGAAGACACAAGTGATGAATACGAAGGTTGACTGGCTCTTAGAGTAGTGTATTCAATAGATCCCATGAAATATAATGATTTTATAATATTCAATCCAGGCCAATAGCATTGATGAATTGAATACAGAAACGCTTTAATTACTTCCCTATAACTTAATTGCCGGAAGTTATAAAAAAAGAAAAAAAAGCTGGAGATCGAGAAACATGGAAGAACATTTCCAGGGCCAAACTTTAGAAAAAAAACTTATCTAGTCCCGAGAGCTGCCAAAAGGCAGAACACTGAATAATAATAATAATAATAATAATAATAATAATAATAATAATAATAATAATAATAATAATAATAATAATAATAATAATAATAATAATAATAATAAATTAACGTTTGCTGTGAAATGTATTGGTATTTCCGTTACTTTTTATATAATTATTAAAGGGCCCAGTAGCCTAGTGGTAGAGCTTACCTCTGCTGTATGGAATTCCTAGTTCGATCCCCGGCTAAGTTACTTTGTGGTGGACAATATAGTGTCCGTGGGTTTTCTCGAGGTCCTCCTGTTTCCTCCCAGATTCTCATTCCACCAACTATTCCATAGGACGTTAAAATTAAAGAAAAATTTTATATAATTACTCATTCATGTAGAAAAGAAATAATAGTTCAAAATTTACTCCCCAATGCTTCCATCAACCTTCAAATAACACTTCTTGTTTTTTTCTAGGGATGCGCACGAGACGAGTCGAGACAGGATTTTCCTGACAAAATTCGAGTCGAGACACGGCTCTTCCAATAGTAAAATATACATTTTTCGAGTCAAGACATCACTTTTACAGCACATTTTCGAGACGAGACAGCCACAAATCTTCTCTCGTGCGCATCCCTATTTTTTTCTTTCATTTTTGAAAACTTTTTTTTTTTTTTAATTTTTCTATTATGAACAACAAATTTGATAGGATTTTGACTCTTCAAACTTGGACAGTTCTGAAACACGCGGATTTTTTGCTTGAATTCTATTGGGGTTTAAGCCAATCACTCTTACGATCGTTCACCATTATTGCCAATACTATCATATTATTTATATTCTCCTAACAACAGCCTGATGATTAAGTTATAAATCTCTCCGATGGTTTAGTTTCAGGATAAAAATCTATTTTCAGCATCTATGCAATGCCAGACGTAAACCTGCAGCGCAGCAAAGTATCCGAACAACATAAGCTACAAGCTGGAAACGAACATGGGTCTATTGTGTATTTTAAACACATAGCCACAAGGTATCTCTAATTTAAGTCGATATATTATTATTATTATTATTATTATTATTATTGTTACATATTGAACTGTGTTACAATTTTCTTAATGCGTTCCATTTTATTTAGCAGAAAAGCTATATTTGATTAGCATATTTCATTTATATCATAATCTATGATTTCATTGTTTAAAAATCAATATCAACTGACTGTATCAACTGAGGCGTATTAGTGCATCAATTCTGCATTTGATTCATTTGTGAATACACGAGTAAACTGTCAGTAACTCTTTCAGATATAAAGTTAATAGAGCGTTCTACTGGAAATTTCTATAAATATCTAAATGCAAACTGTGTGTAGCATTTAATTTCGTTTGTTCTTCCCAATTCTCCATAAATATATCATAGATTATATTATAATATTATTATTTTACTGGGTCTCCCCTCCCCCACTTATAAACTCTCTCTCTCTCTCTCTCTCTCTCTCTATATATATATATATATATATATATATATATATTAGTATCTCTATTACCATATCTTACCCCGTTGTTCTTCGTTGTAAGAATACAAAACCTCACATTATCTTCAGTTAAAGAAAATGATTACAGTTTGTCTAAAATAAAATCTGTGTTGATTTATATATTATATGTTTATATAATTGGACCTCGATATCTCGAATTCCTTGATAAATCGATTTTTATCAAACTTCCTTGAACTCGCCATAACACCCAATGTTGTAATAACGTTTGTAAATCGAATATTAAAAAAAAAAAAAAAAAAAATTACAACCTCATGGATAAGTCAAATTTTAAGGGTTCCATAATCATATTTAAAAACTGCAATAACTCGAATTTTTGTATCTGCGAACTTCTAAAAGTCGAAGTTTACCAGTCGAATTTCTCTTGATGTGATCTCGATAACTCGAACCTATGTAATTGTCATTGTTGCTAATATGTACTGTAATTTTGTTTTACTCATGTCTAGTATTTTATTTTAGCCATCTTAATTAATTTAAGGAGTTTTTTTTTCTCAACTTCGAGCTCTAGGGGTTGAAGGAATAAAACTTCGAGTTATAGAGGTTATATAATTACTAGTCACTTTTAATAAGGAACCTCGATATCTCGAATTTTTGTTCTGGCCACTTTGATAACTCGAACATTGATTACTCGAAAAACTCGATAACTCAATTTTTTGTCTATTCCTTTCAGGTTCAAGTTATCAAGGTCCCATATCTATATCTATATCTATATCTATATCTATATCTATATCTATATCTATATCTATATCTATATCTATATCTATATCTATATCTATATCTATATCTATCTATCTATATCTATCTATTTATCTACCTATCTATCTATATAAGAAGTAAGTAGGATCCAATCTGTAACATATAATGTAAAAAAAAAAAATGCTTAAATAGGATAAATGGTCCTTGTTCTAGTTAGGGCTGCGTACAATATATGAGTTGAGACTGTCACGCCTCGAAAAAGTGTAAAATAGTCAATATGATGCCATCTCGTCTTGGAAAGTATCTGAGTTTCTATTGAAAGAACTCTGACTCGTCTCCTGTACAACCGTATTTTAGGTTATTACGCGTAGAAGCGGTTTCTTGCTTTAAAGACTTTCATAAATTCTACAGTTATCCCTGGAACTTGTATATGAAGTATTGTTCTAATGAAATTTAGTCTTTATCAACTCAACTCACGATAGGTAATATGTTGTGTTCAATATTTCTGTTTTCAGCTGTGTTAGCACAGAAAGAAACGCTTATTTTCCAGATTATCTTTACAGCGTTAAGTTTCTGTTGAAGAACTTTTTATAATAACTATTTCATAAGCCATCAAGTACTGCTATACCTATATGAAGGTTCAATTATATCACATTGCACAGCACAGTGTTGCCTGGAATTTCGTATATTATGTAATGCATTGATTCTTTGTACATCATTTTGTATATTTCGGTTAACTTTTTATCTATGACAGGTTGAGGATATTTCTTTTAATGTTTTGCATGTCTAATTTATTTTACGTTCTTTGGTTTGTCATTTAATTTACATTTTTATATTATGTATGTCCGTTTATAAATTTCCTTTTTGTTAAATTCTAAATGTAAAATAATTAGACAAAATTTTTTCAAAGTGAAATATAAAAATTGCATTGTTTTAAGTGAAGCTGTTGAAAATCATTTTAGGGTTAAATGTTAAGAAAATTCAGAGCACTTGTAAAATGTTAGTACTATTTGCTTTCTTGAGCTCGAAAAATAAAAATAAAAACTATTAAAAAAAAAAATAGAATTATATAACAATAATAATTTAATGTTATAAAGATATCTGTTCCAGGTAATGTCTGATGAAGATAACGTTAAGTTATTGAATAACACCTTATTTCATAAGCCTATTAACAATGTTGTATTGGTTCTTCCCACTAATGCGATGATAAGAATAGATTCGATTAATGACCAGCTTTGCTTCAACCTTTGCTCACACATCCTAGATTTTTTTTTTTTAAAAATAATTAATCCAATGGAGAGGCAAGCTCTAAATGGTTATGAAATATTTGAATAAATATTTTTTCAGTCATTAAAAACGACAATGTTATATGCGGCACAATAGTATTCAATGAATTTTTTTACAATAATAAAAATATCATTTTTAGTGTGTATGTGTTATTTTCCGCACGGAACTTGATACAATTCATAAGTACAGTCATAAGAAGAGGTCAGAAAAATCAAAATTAATATTTATATCATGTATCAAGAGGAGCAAGGTAAAGAGAACCTAACAGTGGCATAACAAAGAGCAGGGCTTGAGTAACCCATCTGTAGGCCCGGGGCTAGAAAAAATACGTAGCCCCTATCCATCTGGAGCCCCGGGGCTATAGTCCCCCTAAGCCCCACCTTTAATCCGGCCCTGCCAAAG